>NW_022992025.1:77500-276726 GCF_902827175.1 Gymnodraco acuticeps
TTTTTACCATCTGTGGACGAGGCAAAAATAAAAATGGCATATAAAGATATATTTATTTGATCGGATTCGTGATATATAATATTAATGAATAACACACCATTTTTGCAGTGTGTGTATAGATCAAAACATTACAATTATTGTAGCCATACTTGGAAGATGGGTTGGTGGTGCACCGTTGCCCCTTGTGGCTGAAATGAGCATTACAACAACAAAGGATCCTAACCTAAAAAAACGTTCACCGACTGTACAGAAACTTGTTCCCACTTGTTTTCAATAAGTAAAATCATCCGTTTAGAATGGGTTTCCCCCACCTGGAACAGATGAATTGATTTTATGAGAGTTAGAGTATTCAGCAAGACGTGTTTCACCTGTTCCTAAATCAGAAACACACAACACATTGGTTCTCACTCAAAATTAACTATCTTTACAAGTCGCTATGAGCCGGCATTAAGTCATAAAAAGCTCCCATTATTCTCTAAAGTCTCTGAGTAATCACATATTATGATTATGAATGTGTATTATATGGATGTACCCTATGATAATAATGTGCAGGTAAGTTGTAGCAGTGGAAATCAGCACTTAATTAAAGAAATACAAACTCATGATCAATTAATAATAATAATAATTCATTCCATTTAGAGGCACCTTTCAAAGCACCCAAGGACACCTTACAATTCATAAAATATTCTAAGGAAAGGTTTAAGACAGTACAAAAGGACCATAACATGTTTTGGGAGTTAAGGAAAATAATTGATTTTAGTTGATGATGATGAGATCCTACAGCTCCTGTGATATTTCATTCTTCCTCCCTTCCTCCCAGGATGACCGCTCCCTCATCAACCTGCACCTGATGCACACCAGCTACTTCCTGTTTGTCATGGTCATCACTATGTTCTGTTACGCGGTGATTAAAGGGCGGCCGGGCAAAGTGCGGCAGAGCAGCGCCGACATGTGCCCAGAGAAGGTACAGCACACAGCTGCAGTGCTATGTGACGAGAACAGGTAGCTCCAGCAACTACAACCCACCAGTGATTGGTTAAACTCTTCATCCAATCACACTGCTGACTCTCTGATCACTGTCCAATGGGCTTCTGTATGTAATGTGTGCTTTTCTCACGTTTTCCTTCTTGCTTAAGAAGCTAAATACATATTAATGCTGTCTTTGCTATAAAGATATTTAATTATATCCCCCTTTATAAATAGTTAAATAACATTAGACATGGAAGTAAGAATTTGTAAGAAGATATATTAAAAAACTTAAGGTAATCTCCAAGAAATATAAAAAATAAAAAAATAGTTATATATACATTTATTTTTTAAGGAAATGTCTAATAAAATAAAATAGAATACAAATAAAATAATATAAATATATAAGTTAGAGTAAGAGTTTGCACTAAATAGACATTTAAAAAAATTAATATATTTAAATAAAAATAGGAATTTAAAGTAAAAATGTGCAATAAAAGATTAATTAAAATAAATTAAGGTATACAAAAAATAATTTAAAATTATAGTAAAACTATATTCACACCTAATTTGGTCAATATAGACATCATGATCGTTTACTCACGTGAAAAACATGTTTTTATTTAACTCTTAATTGCGCCAAAATGCACTTTGAGAGCAAAACTGAGTTGAGATCTTGTCAGAGCTCCAAGAATTAAGCATCTTAAGATTCCCTTAGTGGTAAACGTGTCTCACTTTCTGAAGCGACTTCACAATAAAATCCTTCCTGTGGTTTGCTGTCCGGTTAGACTTTAACATAAATAAAGCAGCAGGAAATGTTTGTTGTTGTTTAGTAGTTGTTTAGTAGTTTACATAATTCTGATATCAGCTACACAGAGCAACGAAACTTAAGATAAGCCGCTTTGAGGGGGTTTCCCGACATGTCGTTGCAGTAAATTAAAGGGTGTATCATGGTGTCGTTGCTGTGGACCTTCTTAATCTACCTTCTTTGGGGGGCCCCCTTCTGGTCCGGGGCCCCAAGCAGTTGCCTGTCCGCAAGCGGCGGCCCTGGCTATATATACACACTATTTACTTTAGTCAAAAGGATCTGATAATGAAAATAATAATAAATTTAAAGGCTACTCAAAGACACAAACAAATACTTCATATTCAAATAAATCACAATATTGATTACACATTCAAAGCAAACCTGTCTGCCAAGTTGCATGACTCTAATGCTGTCGATTCTTTCCTTATTCCCTATTTTTCTGGTGGTATGATTTTAATAAAGTGTTCCTTTAAGCCCGCGTCACACTGTCACCAGATGGACACACGATAAAGGAAGTGTTCAAATTCGGCTGTGATCGTAACAACATCGACATGCCATTCGTGAGGGCATCTTAAGCCATCGTATGACCGCCAGTGGAGTTTCTCAGGCTCCGGCAGCAACTTCGTGAGCGGTGGCAAAATGTTTGCCAAAAAATTGCCGAAGGTTCATTTTCGTGTTGAATTCGTGTATCCATTTTGCCCTTCGTAAGGCACTCGTGAGGGCATCTTGTCAAATCGTGTCATCTTCGTCTGATCATCGGTGCCATCGGGCATTTTTCGCCTCACGAAGACAATACGAAGGAAACAAGAAGCTGCCCGATTGTCTTAGGAAGGCAACACGACTACGTGAAGCCGTCGTGTAGCCATCGTATTATAGTTCAATGACATCGAGATTCTATTTATTGCACAACAAAATCATGTAACCAGATTATGTAAATAACCCAATTTGTGTTCTGTGGAACTGAAAAGGATATTACATTGTTTTTGTCGTAAATGTAATTTAGGTTAACTTCCTGTCTTATTTAGATGCTTTTATTTTGAAGGCGAGTTTACTCTGTTGACAGGAAGTTGTTGTTGCTATGGAAACAACATGACGGAGATAAGTAATATCTTCTAATCTACATATAAAGACGGAGAAAGTAAAGAATAACGTGTATGTTTAAATGTTATTAGCTCCCCCCGAAGAGGCACAAGCTCTTACGTTGAGTGTGCCATCGTGTGGCCTTCTGTAGGCCTCGTACTTGCTTCGGCTGTTGCTTGGCTGTTGACCAACTTCGTGGCCATCTTCGTGCGAAATTCACAATTCCATATTCGTGTGTCCATCTGGTGTACATTTCGGGACAGTGTGACGGGGGCTTTCTGCATTACTTCCTGTTTCGAGTCCGCTGCACTAAAAGCCGTTTTTCTTGTGTTGCAGGTGGCGCTCTCAGAGGGTTAAAAAGACAACAGAGAGCTATTTCAGAACTTACCTGTAACACGGACAAAGAAACAGAAGACATACATAAACATACCAGTTGCCTAGTGAACCCTGGAGATCCTATTAGGGACACAACAGCTCTGTGAATGCATTACTCTTGCAATGTTGGGTTTTTCCAACCAAAGATATACAAGTGCCTGTATCTGTCGTGTAAATATTTGTAGGATCTCTGATATTCTGTGCAAAACCTTTTTTCTTTTACTATTATTAAGTCCCCTTGTGCCATGTCAGAAACATGCAGTAAGAAAGCAGAACGCCACACACCATACGCCATTTTTATAGCCCTTATTTCCCAAGCAAGATAGAAAATAAATCAGCATTTATCACAGATTTCAGATTTGTTTTTCGCTGTAAATGTTTGGATGCTTCAAAAACATGATATTTAGTCACTTGAAATACTTAAAAGTGCGCTAAACTTAATTGAAAAGATAATTAATGGAGGAGGAGATGCTTGTGACACATTGATAATTACATCTCAAGTGTTCAGCTTCAACAAGAAATTTAGCATAAGAGTGCATACAGTCAGTTCAAAAGAACCAATTAGTTTACTTTATTGAACTCTAAACCTGTGTGTCTGCTACGTCAATACAGCTACGTCAATACAAGTGGATTTAAGTATTTCAATGCAACACTTAAAGTACAGTTAATGAGTCCCATTCTCCCAGTTTAGTCCATTTTAAAGGCAGTCAATGAGCTCTGGCACTTCCTGTGGTCTGTGTTGTGAAACTGTTTTGGAGACAAGTAGATATTGTCTCTTAAAGTATGATTTTCTGCCTTTTTCTTCCTCTCCTCTGTGGCTTCATCGCTCACCTGCCTCTTGTCTTTCATTTGCCGTCTGGATTTGATGTTAAACAAAGTCTCGGATACATTTTCTCGCCTTACCCGCAGCGGAGTTTCTTTGTTTGAAAACACTCTCCGGCTTTCTTCCTCCTCTCTTTGCTTCTTCCTCCAGTTCGATGAGCCTGTGGGTGGAAATCAGACTTGTGATTATTGTCGTTTTAAATGTCAAATCAATCTTGAGTTATTCTACGTTATGATGGAGTTACTGGTGCTTTTATTTTTAAGCAAATCATCATTCATTGTTCATGATTTCTTGCACATTTTGCGCCACTTGTTTTTTGTCCAAGGTCACATGTAAACAGTCGGATATTGAACTATATAAACCTTGTTTGAGTTCAGTTTGATTATATATTAGAATATAATTACATTTGTGTAACTATGATAATATATTTATGATTAAATAAAAAATTCGCTATGGGGTGTGAATGAGTGGAAGTGAGTTTGGGAAATGTTAAGATAGATAAAGGCGGATTTAGATTGTGATCTGGTATTAAAAAAAACTTTAAAGTGTAATATTATTATTGTTTTAAGTGTAAATTTACCCCCTTTTTTTATTTCCAGCTAAAATATTGTTGTTAAATTGACTTTAGCGTTAAGGATTCAATTAATTTACTTACATTTATTCTATTTTTAAGAGTGTTAGTGACTTTAACAATCATTATTCTAATAATAACGTTAGATTTGCAACAAAAACACACTATTTATCAGTAAGAAGCACTTTAAACTGCTGTGTGGACACAAATATTAATCCCTTACTTCCTAAAGTCAAAAAGTAAATCCAGATCATTTGAAATCGTCTAAATCCGCCTTTAATATTGGTTTTGTATGATTTTTCTTCTATATCAATGACTGATTCTTGTTACTTACCTCTGTTATCACTTTGTTCCATAATTGGTACCTGTTGAATGTACTTTTTTATAATCTAAATCTAAGATGCAACAATTCCAAGTGATTTAAAAGCAATTATTTGTATTTGATTTCAGTTTATAAGGCTTTACTTGAATTGTGTTTTCAATTTCTTTGTGGCAGAAATTAATCTCTTGTCACATGTTATCGACACTTTGTACATTTACTGTTTGATCTTTATTCAGAATGAGTGTGGTTTTTTTTTCCATATCGATTGATGCTAGCACAAGTCTTCCTTAATCCTGATGATATTTTGAGTCTCCCGTTTCCATGGTTTTTTTGGGAAGATCTGGCAGCTTATTGGACGTTCGGAAAATGTGTGTGTGATGAGAAAATGAAGAATGCCATATTATTGCCAAACCATCACAACTAATATTGCTTCCTATCCTTTTTGTTTAGACTTGCATCTCAATAATTGCTAAAATGCCTTAACATTGTAAAGTTTAATTTAAGTTTCACATATTGTAAAACACACCAGCTTTACGGGAAATAAATCCAAACACACGCTTGTTAAGTGCACATTAACGGAGAAGGAGCTTGTCGTTTTTAAACCACTATATCAAGTTCACTGGAGTACAAACAGGAGGCATCATCTCAGCAAAAAACATCCATTTGAACGCCGTCATTCCATCTTTTTTGTAATGTTTTTGCAGCGCTTACAGGCGAGTATCAAGCCGACTGTGTGCCTTCTGCACTCCGAGCTGCATCCCTGTACAAACCGTAGAACTCATCAAACTTTCTTTTTCCTCTCCAGTGGAACTGCTGTAAATTAAAGTTTAAATAAACTGTCTCTAAAGTTCAACATCACTTTGTCCCCGACCCTCCTTTTACTCCAGCGCACACCGGTGTCTCGACAGCGAGATTAATGATCTGCCAGAGGAAATTAATTGATGTCATTTAGCTCGGAGTAAAAGGTAGTGGAAATATTAAAAAGCTGGACGTTTAGTGGACGAGCTGTTAATGTAGGTGAGCAACACTGTTGGTAAAATACTGTTTATTAATGCACTACACATGCCTTTATTAAACATGGCACGCCTTTATTAAACACATATACAGACAAGGGACCTTATCTTGCCAGCAAGTAAGAAGAATCACACAGTCAACCATTAAGAGTTGATTAAATATGATATGTGTGAATCATTTGGTGAGTAAAGTAAGTATTAATACACAGAACAGGCCCAGGGGCTTTGTTATACAAGAATGTCACTCAAAGAGACACGAACCACGAGGATGAGATTCAAAATGACCTCAAAGTAAGACAAGAGTAATTCAATTACCATAATGATACTTATAATAACCGCAAACAGACATAAGTTACCAAAATGAGACACAAGGAGGCAAAAAGGTGTAAAAATGTCAATAAATGGGGGGAAAAATGTATTTAAAGGTCCGATGTCATGCTTTTCCGTACCCGTCCCCTTGTGTGTTATGAAGGTTTTTCTGCATGTAAACGGTCTGCAGAGTCACAAACCCTCAAAGTACACCCTGTAGCGAGTAAAACTCTAACACAGAAAATACCTGTCTATGCTGCCCCAGAACGCCTCGTTGGAGATTTCTCTTTTTCCATTTATTTCTTCCTGGTCTAAGTGACGTAACGACGACCAAATGGACCAATCAGTGGAGCTCCTCTCACACACACACACACACACACACACACACACATACACATACACATACACATACACATACACACACACACACAATCAGCCTTATCTTTTCTCAGGCTGTGAGTGTGTGGTGATCAGCCTGGCTGTGTGTGTACTGTGTGTGTGTGCTCAGGCTGAGTTCCTCTGTGTCTCGCTGTCTCGCAGACCCCACGCAGCAACCAGGAAACGACACCAGTAATCCAGCTCACACTGTCCGCTCCTCGAGTCTCAAAGGGCGGAGCAGCGAGCCCCGCAACGTCCCGCCAACACGGCACCCAGACCCCACGCAGCATTCTCATCTGTTTGTCATTACTGGTGTCATTTCCTGGTTGCTAACGCCATTGTAACACATCACTGATGTTCCGCTGTAACGGCGGTGGACTCATCAGAACAGAGTGGGCGAGCTGACCAATCAGAGCACAGTGGGCTCACAGGGAGGGGGGGGGGGGCAGGAGCTCCAACAAGCCGTTTAGGACAGAGTGAATACACATACTATACAGAGATGCTGTATGAGAAACCAATGTGAGTTTGGAACATTGCACAATGTAAATCTATTTAGTAGACCTCAACAATGGAATTATGATCAGTAGAAATGGTCATGACATGGGACCTTTAAGTCATCAATAGACCCAACACAAGTGGATTTGTTGTCAAGAGGCGCATTCACACCGCTGTACTTTTCCCGCAAAGGTTCAAGGAACTCAGTACTAACTAAGTACAGATCGCGTTCACACCGGAATAAGTCCCTGAGGGAGGGGCAAATGAAGCCACTGACGTCACTTGTTCTTCTTCTGCTTTGGGTTTACTGGCAGGCCGCAAACCACTTCACGGCGTATACTGCCGCCCGGAGTCCCCGGCCGGAAGTCCCCGGAGTTGGGGACTGGCTTCAGTAGAAGCTGCTGGAACTCCCAGCAGCTTCTACTGAAGCCTTCAGAGTAAATCGCCAGAACGCCGACACCTCCTCATCTCCACCGCTCCCATGTTTTATTTTGTGTTGCCATAAGTTAGTCTCTCTGCGTTTCTGCGCTGGGCTAATGCTAATAATGCTAATGCGAGGATATTAAAATGGCGGCTTCACAAAACTTTTTGGGAGTATTACGGGGCGTGGTTTGCAATCCGCCCAGCCAATCAGACACAGGAACCTTTTTCTCCCACGAAAGTCCCTGTGTCAGTACCAGTGTCAGTACCAGATATGTTCGGGCTACCAGATATGTTCGGGTGTATTTCCGTCGCATCCGTCATCCGTCATATTTTACGGCAACTCAAGAGGGCCATCACGGTCAAATTCCGAACATTTAAACATAGCTGACACTTCATTCTTTACTTTGTCCGTTATTATATGTAGAAGATTATACTTTTTCTCCGTCATGTTGTTTCCTTAGCAACAACTTCAAACAGGCATAGCCGACACTTCATTCTTTACTTTGTCTGTTATTATATGTAGAAGATATTAATTGTTTCTCCGTCATGTTGTTTCCATAGCAACAACTTCAAACAATAACAACTAACCGCTAGCCGCAAAGCTAGCATCACAGCCACTGCTCCGTTTTCGGAGACTTTGCACACGTTTTCACAAACATTTTCACACGCTAGGAGTACTTCCACTAGCTTTGTCTTGATCTGTAGATGTGATTTGATGTGTCGTGTGTCCCCCAACTCATCTCCAAAGTTCAGATATTTAATAAAATACTCAGGGGAGTTTCCTGAATTTTCATGCCCAAAACCAAGCACTAGGCCCTGGGTAAATTAAGAGGCTGATCTCGGGCACTTTTGTCCACTTTCCCTGGTGGTCGAAACTCAAGCCAGACATCCCTGGAATCGTCTCAGAGAGTAGATGATCAGTGGGGCCTTGTTTTTACTGAATGATGTGTTTTTTTTATGGGGAATTAAAATATGAGCTTATTTTTAGGATTTTCGGAGACTTTGCACACGTTTTCACAAACATTTTCACGCTAGTATATAGAGTATGGGAGTACTTCCATTCGCTTCGCCTTGATCTGTAGATGTGATTTGATGTGTCGTGTGTCTCCCAACTCCTCTCCAAAGTTCAGATACTATATAAAAATACTAAAAGGTAAATAAAACATTAAACATAATGACAAAATAACAACCTGAAATATATGTATTCCATCTACACATTTCGTAATTATCTAATCTAGTGGCCTTATAAAAGTGTTGGCTAAAGTAACGCAGAATATATATATTTTTTAATTGTAAATAATTAGAAACATTATTTATGTGCACAAGTACATGGGACCCCATCATAGCACGCCACATATAACAAGCTGTCCCGAGTTCCTCCGGCTGCAGTTCCACAGACGGCCGATGTGTGGCAGCAGAGCGCTGGGAGCAGAGGGAGGTGAGTATATGACGGATGACGGATGCGACGGAAATACACCCGAACATATCTGGTAGCCCGAACATATCTGGTACTGACACCAGATATGTTCGGGTGTATTTCCGTCGCATCCGTTATCCGTCATATTCGTCATATTTTACGGCAACTCAAGAGGGCCATCACTAGCCGACACTTCATTATTGACTTTGTCCGTTATTATATGTAGAAGATTATACTTGTTCTCCGTCATGTTGTTTCCTTAGCAACAACTTCAAACAGGCATAGCCTACACTCAGTGGCGTTTCTAGGTGTACAAAACTGGGGGGGCAGAAAGAGGTCGGGGGAGAGAGAGAGAGAGGGGGGGGGGGGACAGAGAGAGGGAGGAGAGAGAGAGGGGGGACAGAGAGAGGGGGGGAGGAGAGAGAGAAGGGGAGTGTCAAATTACATACTGAAGACCACAGGAGCAACACTGTGAGCGCATACATTTACGTACACAGCGTGGGGATGTCATAGTAATGCACCTTCATACATGGAGTAAAGGTCACCATCACAAAGTAATTCTTAACAATAACAACAACCGTAATGCTTTAGCATTAAAACACCATAGACTGTAAATATAAGGAAAACACAGACACTCATCATCGAGGTCACAATATCAATCGATCCAGCAGAGGCAAAACACAGAAGATCAACAAAATATATGACATAAATGAACTTACCAAAGCTGAAGGCTCACTTGAAAAGAAAAGCGGCACGACGGTCCTTCCTCTGACAGAATGTGTCTATCACTTTGGGGATGAAGTCCTGTAGTTGCTGGATCAACTGGCTTTCAATTGAAAGCATGGCCAATGCGTTAAGTCGCGGCTGTCCCATGGTGTTGCGAGTGAAAGTCTTTATCCTTTTGAGGGTGGAAAAGTTCCTCTCTGACTCGGATGTCGTCATCGGAGTTGTCACTATTATTTTGACCAAAATAACAGTCTCAGCAAACGTTTCCTCCAAGTTGTTCTCGTGAATGGATTTCAACAGAGACAGGGCAGTGTTTCCAGTGTGAAGCTCACTGTGGCGGTAGAGCGTGGTCAGCTCAGACTTCAACTTCTCCTTGTTTCCCAACGCAGGCCACAGTTTCACGGCGCAGTCAAGCTCAGGTGTAGGAAATGACAGGACATGCTGTGGGAAGAATGAGCTGTCAACAAGCTTTGCAGCGATCAAATGGTCACTCTGTGAGAACCTCTGTTCCACCTGTGAGATGACTGTGTCACAAGCCTCCTTCATCACCGGCGCTGTGCTGCTGACTCGTCGGCCTGGCTCGTCTGTTCCATCATGAGCAGTGGCGGCCAATGCATCAGTTTTCTGCCTCATTTTCTGAACATTTTCCTTGAAACGGCAGAGCGCGCTGTTGATCCCGGGTGCATCGATGCTTCGTTTTTGCAGAGTGTTGTATAGAACATCCACATCTGGCATAAGCAACGAAAAAAACTCCAGGAGCTGCATAAATGCTCGGTCCCGCAGTTTCTTTGACAGGCCGTATGCCTCACTTATGGTGACCGCATCCCATCCTGGTTGTGCACGTATATGCTTCATACACTGAAGTAGTGCATCTCGGGTCTCCCAAACCGCGTTCACAGTTCTGCTTTTAAAGTTCCATCTCACAGCCGGTGGCCGTGATATGCGTCTCTGTGTTGCCTCTGCAAGAGCTGCAACACGTTTTGGAGCACCGGAGAAAAAAGTGGAAAAAGCAGTTAGATCTGCAAAAAACACCTTCAGGATGCTCATCCTTGCTGAACACAGTTGCTGCAGGGTCAGGTTCAGTTGGTGGGCGTAGCAGTGAACAAACTGAGCGTTTGGGTACGTCTCCTTCATCACCGTCTGTACCCCGCGCACGTTACCGCTCATGACGGCCGCCCCGTCATAGGTCTGAGCGATTAGCTTTTCTTTCAGCTTCAGGGGTTCCAGAACAGCCTTGATGCTGTTAGAGAGACCTACACCAGTTTTGTCCTTTACTTCCACAAACTCCAAAAAACGCTCTGTAACTGTGAGGTCAGGCATAATGTATCGCAGCACAATCACCATTTGCGATTTACAGGAGACATCGGTTGTCTCGTCGGCCTGAACGGCAACAAATGATGTGTTGTCCACTTGCTTGGCTATTTCCTCCCTGTACACATCATACATGCAGTCCAAGAGTTCATTCTGTATGGTGCTTGATGTCCCTTTGAAAACAAGCTGAGCTTCGTAGTGCCGTTGAAGCCTGGAATCGCCCTCACACATTGTCTCGAAAATTGACCTGAATATCCCTGGATTCAGAGAGTCCGCCGACTCGTTGTGGCCCCGCAGTGCTGTCTCACATTTCCCACACAGTTTAATACAGGTGATGATCCGACCAAGCACGTACCTGTTTTCTTCCACCTTCCTATTATGAGAATCAATGCCGCGTCTGTAGGCGCTGTCAATCTGAGCTGCAACATTCACCCTTCCAAGTAATCCCAATTTTACGGCATTTTCCAAATGACTGTTGCTGCTCTCATGCTTCATTGTCCTCTCCGAAAGATGCTTTAAGTCCTTGTAACCTGTCCTCGACCAAGTACCTTGATCTTCACCAAAAAGCAGGCAAGGAAAGCAAAAGAGGAAATTCTTCTGGATGCTCGCCATTTCTTTTTAGCAAACCACTCAGCGTTAAACCCACGTTTAACTTTGCCCGCAGTCTGGACCATTTGGAAATCCGGTGGATGGTGGGCACCGAGGCGCTTTACCTCCAGTTTCTCTCCGAGACTAAGTGTCTCAAATGTGTGCTCCAGTAAATGGTCAACTTCATTCATTTTCTTTCAGTTTTTTACTTCTTTTAATCGCTGGTGATGTTAGCTATATGCTGCTCTCTCGTCTCCTCTTCAAACTACACGTGACGTTTCGCAGCACTGCACACGTGAGTACTTACAGCCAATCAATTCTGAATTATGTGAGATGACGTATGGTGGGGATGGGAGCACTATGCCCCTACGGTCATTATTTTTTTGCCACACACATTAAATAGAAAAATACTCTGAGCATGCGCAGTGTAGTTTTTACAATCACCGTTCACTTAGACTGTGAGAGGGAGGGGCAGGATCGGGTTTTGTCCCACATGGCTCTAAACAGCTCAAAACGGCACTCTAGACACTAATTAGAAGAACACAGACTAAAACAGAAATGTACAGACGAATCAGATTATTAAACATGACCTTAAAATATATTTTATATGTTTTTTTATTTATTTTTTAGTATTTTTTTGTAATCATTATTTGTAATACTTTCTTCTGACACTAGGTGGGGCTGTGCCCCACCTGCCCCTAATGACCCGCCGCCACTGCCTACACTTCATTCTTTACTTTGTCCGTTATTATATGTAGAAGATATTAATTTTTTCTCCGTCATGTTGTTTCCATAGCAACAACTTCAAACAATAACAACTAACCGCTAGCTGCAAAGCTAGCTTCACAGCCACTGCTCCGTTTTCGGAGACTTTGCACACGTTTTTCACAAACATTTTCACACGCTAGGAGTACTTCCACTAGCTTCGTCTTGATCTGTAGATGTGATTTGATGTGTCGTGTGTCCCCCAACTCCTCTCCAAAGTTCAGATATTTAATAAAATACTCAGGGGAGTTTCCTGAATTTTCATGCCCAAAGCCAAGCACTAAGCCCTGGGTAAATTAAGAGGCTGATCTCGGGCACTTTTGTCCACTTTCCCTGGTGGTCGAAACTCAAGCCAGACATCCCTGGAATCGTCTCAGAGAGTAGATGATCAGTGGGGCCTTGTTTTTACTGAATGATGTGTTTTTTTATGATGAATTCAAATATGAGCTTATTTTTAGGATTTTCGGAGACTTTGCACACGTTTTCACAAACATTTTCACGCTAGGAGTATGGGAGTACTTCCATTCGCTTCGCCTTGATCTGTATATGTGATTTGATGTGTCGTGTGTCTCCCAACTCCTCTCCAAAGTTCAGATACTATATAAAAATACTAAAAGGTAAATAAAACATTAAACATAATGACAAAATTACAACCTGAAATATATGTATTCTATCTACACATTTCGTAATTATCTAATCTAGTGGCCTTATAAAAGTGTTGGCTAAAGTAACGCAGAATATATATATTTTTAAATTGTAAATAATTAGAAACATTATTTATGTGCACAAGTACATGGGACCCCACCATAGCACCCGACACATAACAAGCTGTCCCGAGTTCCTCCGGCTGCAGTTCTGCAGACGGCCGGTGTGTGGCAGCAGAGCGCTGGGAGCAGAGGGAGGTGAGTATATGACGGATATGACGGAAGACGGATGCGACGGAAATACACCCGAACATATCTGGTACTGACACCTGGGCTGCTTCTCAGGTCGATTAAATGAAATCCTTGCTTCCCTCACTTGCGTCGTTTCCCTGCGTTTAGTCCCTCCCACCAGGGAAGCATGGAGGGACGCAAGGAAACCACGAGAAGCAGGGAAATGAGTTTTAAGAGCAATGGGACGTCCTTTCCTCCGGAGCGTCACGTGAAGCGACGTCCGTTTGTGATGACGCCGCACAGCTGATCGTCTGACAGCAGCCAGCTCTGTCCCCGTTATTTTCACAAACACCCCCGCCTCTGTTAGTACACATTTACTGACACTAACATTTGTATCATCTGTTGTAGACCCAAATACATTAAATCAAATAAGAACTCATTCTCAAAAAAGATAAACGCCATTCTTAAAATGTATAAACGAACAATAGTTTGATTAATATTGATTAGAGTGCACAATAGAAATAAAATAATTGAGAGAAGAAAAAGAGATATGTTATCTATCAAAACCCAGTTAGATTAACATTCATTGGATTGCACACTTTGTTTGTTTGTTTGGATATGTAGTAAATTAACATTTCAATAGCACTTAATGACTGAATGGAAATGACAATAAATGAAAATGTAAAACGAAAAAAGTGATCATGAAAATGTTTCCAAAAAATGAATTAAATGATTTTTGACCACTTTGTTGTTCAGATATATCACATATTTGTAACTAAATGATACATGAATTGAAACAAAACACGGTATAAACTGAGGAGTGACTCCCGTGAGGTTCATGTATTTTCTTCACTCTGCTCTCATGTCAAGAAGCATCAGATCAGTGCATGCGCTGCATCGTCCAATCAGTGAGCGATACACAGTAAGGGGGCGGGGCGAGTATCTGAGGATTTCATCGGAGGATGGTCTGGTGGTTCCTCGGTTATCGCTCCTCCATGATCGCTCCTCGATCCTCGATCCTCGGTCCTCCGGCAGAAATAAGAGCCATGGGACGGTACTCAAGATGGCGCAGGCAAATCAACTTCCGGTGAGACCGAGGACCGAGGAGCGAGGAAATTAAAATAGTCGACCTGAGAAGCAGCCCTGCTCTCTAGCAGGGACGGAAAAGAGGGTGAAAAGGTTCTCATGAACTAATTTTTAGTTCCGGCTCTTTTTGGTGTGAACGCGACATTTCGGAACTATAGTGGGAAAAGTACTGCGGTGTGAACGCGCCTAATGACAATTTAACTACAGAAAAACATGTTATTTTTATGTATGCTTTATTGACTTTATTTTTGAGTCATTCTTCAGAAAAACATGTCTTCTTCCATATCGTCCAGGATTGTAGTAGTGTTAATTTCGTTGACGAAAACTATGACGAAATATGTTCGTCAACGACCTTTTTTTCCATGACGAAAACGAGACGATGACGAGACGGCACCGACGGCAGTAAACAATAACTCATGCCCGGCGCCGTGGGAGGGCCAGGGAGGGCCAGGCCCTCCCATTTGACATTCCTGCCCTCCCCCAATAAACACGTTTTTTATTATTTATAACATTTTAAAAAAAAAATGTTTTTATTTGTTTAATTATAAATAAACTGTGAACTTTTATGCTACGATGTATCTGTTGTCAGATAGTAACTAAAACAAAAAATCGCAGGCTATGTCAAATAAATTCATGTGTCTGTTGTGATTTGTGATTCGTCCACATTTAGACCAATCACAGCGTCACACTCTGCCGCCTTCTGGATTTGTTTGTTTATTGTGCATTCTGTAGACTCCCATTTCTGTTTGAATTACAAAATGGACATCAGAAATTGGCTGAAAAGCAACCGCTCAAAGACCAACAGCCCCAGATGATCTTGGGGTTAATAAACCCAACGAGGTAAAACTGGATCGTTATCAGGGAGATTGTTTTCAGGAAAGAAGCGCATTTTTGCCGCTGCATGGTACAACAACACACCGGCTTGAAGATTCGTTAAAAGCAGACGCAGCCTTTTGTTTCCCCTGTAGACACTTTAAAGTAAATACGTCTTCATCTGATGTGGCTTTTACTGTCAAAGGTTTTTGCGACTGGAAACACGCATTAGACTGATAAAGGACTGCTAAGGCATGCCGCATCAAAAGAACACATTTCATGTGAGAGTTTGTGGAGAGAGAGACACGAGAGGCAACAAATAAGGAAATTAGTACTTTGGTGCAGATCAGCTGCACGGAGCCGTTATTACTTGTCAGCTGTCGTTGATATTATAGCTTTTTTAGCCGTCAACCAACTCCCTCTCAGAGGTGACTCGATTCACTCCACAGCATGTCCGAGTCAGGCAGTGGGCTCTTCCTATCGCTGTTTGAGTATACGCTGCACAAAGATGCAGAGTTGTCCAAAAATAATGTTCTAAGTTAGCTCGGCTGAGCGAAAGGATGCACCTGCTGCAGTGCATAGGAAAATAACCATGCCCAAGGCGGGTTAAACAGTTCATCGTCTCCGTTTATTTCTCTCCGAGTGCAGCGACGAGGAAGCTGCCATCCTTAACCAGTGTGCCTGGCTCGTGATTTACCAGTGTGTGTGCTGCCACGCACACAATGTTTCAAAAGTGGTTTCTATGTTGCCCTTTATTTGTGTATGTATTTGCGATAAGTGTGCGTCTTTACGCAATGCTGTTGGCCTTGCTGTTTGATATATATTGTGCCGCAGGCCCGCAGCACATGACGGTTTTGTGTGCCCTCCCATGAAAATCATATGCCCTCCCTTTAGATTTGTTCCGGCGCCGGGTCTGCAATAACTGTAACGAAATCATCATGCAATATCGTTGACGAAAAGTGACGAGACGAAAATGTAGTTTACTAAATAAAAACTATGCCAAAATCTCTCTTTACTTTCGTTGACGAAAAATGAGGAGACGAAATATTATCAAAGATAACGTTACATCTCTGATAGTCAGTTTTTCTCCCAGCAGTTCCATTTCCGGGGCTGCGGCAGGGCAGCAGCTGTGTGTGTCCGTGCTGCGCGCGGCGGTAGATGTGAATTACACCGGGCAGCGGCACACTGTGAACTGTCAGGAAGACTCGGGTCTAACTCATGGTCTAACTAACCTTATTCAACAGAAAATAAAATGGCAACAACAGGGCTTGGGAGCAGTGGTCGCACTCGCGTTAACCGAATACCCCCCTGTCAGCGCGAGTGAGAGATAAATTGTGCACTCGACGGATACTAATGGATTATGACGGAAATGTTACGATCCTGTCCATCAAAATGACTGACAACGACAAAGTCTAAAGCCACCACTGCTTGGGAGAAAGAAACGATGCGATATTTGGGCCCATTTTCGCTACAATGAGGCGGAGAAAAAAAGCGAATGCATTGTTTCATCAGAAGGGAAGCAATGTGGCCATAACACAGCTGGTACAAACACCACAAACCTGAGCAGATCCTCTCTGCAAAGCTTCTTAATCATTCAACCTGTGTTTTTCATCAAATAAGGACAAGATATAATCTTATTTATTTATATATACTAAAATGACAAATTATTGGTTTTGGCTAGACTTGACTGAAATGTTCTATATATATTCATTGACAAAAAGTAGACTAAAATAATTAGTTTTCTTTGACTAAAATAAGACTAAAATGCTCAGACTTTTAGTCGACTAAAACTTGACTAAATAAAAACACACTGTTAGCCCGGAGTTCATATCTAATTAAATAATGAATTACAAATTACTGACATTATTTAAGTTTCATTGCATTACTATCAAATGTAAGCTTATTCTACTTGCTGACTACCAAATGTAAGCATATAATACTTGTTAGTTAAGCAATGTGTCAATCAGTGGCGTAGCCAGGAATTATTGTGTGGGTGGGCCTGGAGAAATGTAGGTGGGCCAGGGGGAGACATATTAAGCGTGGGGTCTGAGCTGAAACTTCATTAATGATTTTAATAATTTTTTAATGCACTAATAGAACATAAGCATACATTAGCAGTGAAAACAAAAAACATAGGCACGGCGGCCTCAGAATGTGTGTAAAACTGACATCCACATAGGGTACACAACGGTACTACTACTTTTATCGATAGCGCTTATGCTTATGCTCCAGGTTCAGTACCAACCACATCATAAAGTACGCGGACGATACAACAGTGGTGGGACTCATCAGGGACAACAACGAACAGGCCTACAGGGAGGAGGTGAAACATCTGACAGACTGGTGTAACACCAACAACCTGATCCTGAATGTCGATAAAACAAAAGAGATCATTGTCGACTTCAGGAACAAAAAGCACTGTCACCCACCTCTCCACATCAACGGCAAAGCAGTGAAGACTACAGACAGCACCAAGTTCCTGGGGGTGCATATCACAAGCAGTCTGACCTGGTCCACTCACACGACATCACTATTTAAGAAGGCACAGCTCCCCCTCCCATCCTCACCACGTTCTACAGAGGAACCATAGAGAGCGTGCTGACCAGCGGCATCTCCATCTGGTCGAGAGACTGCAACGCCAAAGACTGGAAGTCTCTGCAGAGAGTGGTTAGGACAGCAGAGAAGATCATCAGAGTTTCTCTCCCTCCCATCAGAGACACCGCTCAGAAACGCTGCCTGACAAAAGCCCAGAACATGTTTAAAGACCCCACTCATCCTCACCATGCTCTGTTCTCCCTGCTGCCCTCCGGCAAGAGGTTCCGCAGCATTAAGAGCAGAACAGCCAGATTCTGCAATAGCTTTTTCCCCCATGCCATCAGACTGCTGAACAGCAAGTAGACCAGTAACACAGAGATTACATTACACTGTGTAAAGAGCACATATTTGTTATATAGTATGTCTATTTTATTTATATGTATAGTAAATATTTATATTTAAAACGCACACTTTATCTTTAATTTTGTCAGCACCACGTCACTATTATGTATACGTACAATTTTAGCAAGTTTTTATATTGTCCTGTTCCTGTAAGCCAGTACAACGACATTTCGTTTTAATAGTACACTCTGTGTCTTGTTGAAATGACAATAAAGTATGTCTATGTCTTATCGATCCGGTCCTTTAACATTACTTTTATCGGTTCTTTTGGAGAGAAAAAATAAGGTAAACTAACTAAACTAATTCTGAACAAAACTAACATTGCTTTTTATTTCAATTAAATACATAATATTTCACATCAAAATAAACAACAATGTTTTAACAAATCGTATTAAATAATGTGACGGAATTGTAAACAGAATAGCTGAAACTTTAACAAAATAAATAACTCAGTTTCCTCTAATCATTAACCCATGTTTGTATAATGTAGTTAACTCCGTGTGTTGCTGCTAGCATACATAACACCTGACGTGGAAACGTTACTCGTGGATGGAGCTACAGAGCTACTAGAAAGACAGTCGAACCCGGTGCATTCCTCCGTCTGGATGTGGTGCACTTTTGATAAATGTTTAGACACATTGCTCGTGTTACCGCCCTTACATGCTAAACTCTTATTCCACTGTTGGTAACGAGCATTGTCCACATTGACACGGCTATAGTTTAACCACCTCGGAGCGCGTTCTCTCCGCCATCTCCTCCGTGTGTGTGTGTTGCTGCATGTAGCAGCTGCGTGTGTGTAAACTGCCCCGCCCCCTCGCTCATTCACTCACGGAAAAAGTTACTTTACTTACTATAAAAACTCACGGTAAAAAAATGCACTCCCTATTCCATTGTCATGAAGGTGGAATCTAACTATATCCAGAATACTTTTATTGGATCCAGGCTAGAAACATGTTTATTTCTGCTGTAAAGTTGGGCATTTTAACATGGGGGTCTATGGGAATTGCTCCTTTCTGCATCCATCCCCTGTCGGCCACTAGATGAACTGCAGTTTGTGGCACTTCCTTCTGGGCTTCCCGGCTCTGCGCTATGAAGCGCTGATTGGCTGTGGGTGGGCCAGATGTGCATGTGGGTGGGCCCAGGCCCACCCGGGCCCACCCACAGCTACGCAGGTGGTGTCAATAATTTTAAGTTAAGTCACTTCACATTATTAAGTTTTAGTCATGTTCGCAATGCATTATGGGAAAGAGAAGGATCTTTTAATGTGCCGCAGCCACGTTTCCAGCTCGCAATTTCTCAGTCGGACGCAACCCAGCGGCGCCGGATTCATTTCAGAAGTGGGGGGGGGGGGGCAAAAAGTGCGTGTGTATGTGACATAGCCTACTTGCCAACCCTCACGATTTTCGCGGGAGACTCCCGTTTTCCTCCCGGGGTCATATTTATCCCGCATTTCTCCCGATTTCTGACTAAATCTGATTTGTTTCATTCTAACATAACGCACCAAATGTTACTATTTCCACTCGGACTTCAATACAGCTACACCATTGTTTGGTTTCCATGGTAACGTGTCATTTTAGTAGCGCGAGCAAATGAAAGTCTGAGAGGGTCTTCAGGAGGAAGATAGTCAGAGAAAACAGAACAAGAATGGACAACTCAACCCTCTGCTCACTCCTTTCCTGTACATTAAACTATACAGACCAGTATAGTCTTCTTTTTTCCTGCTACGCTCTTGTTTGACAAGCTGAATGTTGACTGGTGTTTGACTGAAGTAAGCTCTGTGAAAAGTTCCAGTTATTAACTCGGTATTTACAAAGCTGTCATCTCCACATTTGGAGAAAGTTACAAGCCGTTTGACAGCAGCACATCTGCATATTTCACAGAAGGCTCGTTTAGTGGTTTTGCAAATAATTAACCACTCTCTGTTTTTGTACCATTCTGCATTGAAGTACCTTCTCTTTGCCCAAATAAGCTTTTATTGTCCCGTCACAATGTCCCGACAACAAACCTCCATGCAGTCGGAACCAGCCTGTTTCGGTTCAACGATGCCGGCGGCGGCGGTTTTGACAGCCTCTGCGGCCGCAGAACTGCTGCTGGGGTTCATCTGGCTGCGCTGGTTCTATGGTTGAAGGACCAGGCTCTGGAGCTGGTTCTATGGTTGAAGGACCAGGCTCCGGAGCTGGTTCTATGGTTGAAGGACCAGGCTCCGGAGTTGTGGATGTCAGGGATGTGACATTCAAGTTGTTGAATTTCAGCTTAGTTTGACTGTATTTTGTTTTCTTATGCGCCGGTTCTTCTGACATGTTTGCAAGTTTATCTATCTAGGTTAACGGCTGACACACACTGAACAATGTAACACATAACTTAACAACGTAACAAATAAACACATCTAAGCTTTGTTATTGGTTGTAATGTACATGGATACATTTGAATGGTGTGACAATGTCCTATTTGATTGGATTAAAATGTACATATTCTTCCTGTTATGTCTGCCTGCTGTATTTTACCTAATGCAAAGTGACCTGCTCCATCGAAATCAGTCGCATTGATCCGAAGACACATTTTGAGTTGTATACACGGTTGGAAAGAGGAGATTCCTAGCTTTCTAATGATATCAGGATTGTTTTTGTACTATATTAAGCAAAATATGTCACATTATATAATGACTGTCACCGAGTCATCATTTTGAGAAAAAGGCCTTAAAGTTTCCTCTTCTCTGGATCGATCTGATTGATTATTAGCGGAGCAAATGATCAAAGTAGTACGGAGGGAAGATATTTTCGTTTGGATTACTGGTCTGGGGGGAGCTCGCGAGTGTGTGCGTGTATACCACGTGTGTGTGTTTGTGTATTTTTGCGTTTGTTTCCCGGGGAAAACTTTCAGGAGAAACACCGGCTGTTGTTATGCTTGCTGTGACGTCAAATTACTCCGTTCTCCGCTTGTAATTATGCCGAAGCTTCAAAGCTGTATTTATCTTCTGAATTTGCCGAAACAAGTTTAATATTCTGAAAGCCAAGACTTTGTTTATTTGAAATCAGATGAAAACAAACTGTAACGGAGCCTGCGGTGTTATCTATGATTACTATGCCTTACATTCATAATGTCAGCGGAGGGAGGGGAAGCGGCGCTGTAGAAGAGCAGAGTGGCGAGCTGTGTTCTTCCCTTTACAAGCTTCAAACATGCCTGTAACTAATGCAGTGGTTCTCAAAGTGTGGGGCGCGCCCCCCCTGGGGGGCGCAGAGCCATGCCAGGGGGGGGGGGGGGCGAGAGACCAGGAGGAAAAATGGTTATATAAAAAAAAAAAAAAGATTAAAAAAAAAAAAAAATCATAATTTGAAAAATTATTGATTCGAAAATAATATGATACAGTACAGTACTATTACGTCTGGGTCTCTGTGTTTCATTAAAGCTCGGCTCTGTGTGTGTGTGGAACGAGCCATTTCGTGTGCGCGCGCGAGAGAGAGAGAGCGCACCGGTACCGGAGATCGTTGTTCTTAGCTTCTGGTGCTAGCGAGCTACGCTAATGGATATAAGGAGTTTTTTCAACACCAAAGTGGAGGAGAGTCCTCTCCTGTCAGATTGAGAGACTCAGTGAGCTAAAGGACTCTCTCATTGTTATCTCAGTGGGTCTCAAATGTTACGTCACCATTAATGTAAACAATTATTTCCGAGGCACACATTTATATGATCATTATAGTTATAAAAAAATAAGAGAATAAATGAAAAACAGGTATGAAATACTATATAACAGTAAAAAAAGAATAAAGTTTAAAAGGGTGATTTGTAAAATATCCATAAAGAAAAAGTAAATCTGTTTACAGTTCCGTTTCATCTGGGTGTTGAGAGAGGTATCCATAGATCTCTTCATTTTGCTCTCAATGTGTCCACACACCACCTATAAAAATAGCACGTTACCCCTGCTTACACCTATATGCCGTGAGCTGATTATCGAGCCTTCGTTGTAACAGTTGCGGGAACACTGTGTATGTGCGTGTGGAGAGTGTTGCAGTAGAAAATGCCACTGTAGCGACCGGTACATTAATGGGAAACCCTAAATGTTTGAGCACCCTCTATGAAACGTCAATCTACCCCACAGCACCCCCAAAAGAAGTCTCTGGCGCCGCCACTGAGCCTGACTATGTGTGTTGGGGGGGCCCGACTTTTTTTTTTTCTCCAACGGGGGGGCCTGACAGAAAAAGTTTGAGAACCACTGAGCTAATGAGATTGAATATAACAATCAACAATAACAAAAATATACACAGCTAGATCAGATGGCGTTCTTTTTAGATGCGACTTTAGAGTAGAGGGGAATTATTGAAACGGGATGTGTACAGGGTTCCGCGGCATCCGCTGCTGCGAAAATGTGGGGCAGGGCCGTAAAGTGGGGGGGCCAATGGCCCCCTGGCCCCCCCGCTTCCGGCGCCCTTGACGCAACCCCACTTTGAACGACGGACTTGCACCCTTTCACCGCGCTGTCTACGCTTCCAAAGGAAGGACGCTGCACGGCTGCCTTATCTACTGAATCTGGTGAGTGATTTAGCTAACAGGGCTTGGTTGAATTCTCGTACTTTTGGGTGTAACACAGCAGCGACGTGCAGTCAGGGGAGGCAGGGGAGGCAGAGCCTCACCTGTCATACTCATAGACTGGCCATACTCCAATGTAACGGAACAACAACTAAAGAAAAACTAAATAGTAATAATAATAACATGTCTCCACTGATCTGTGTTGTAAATGTGATTTCTGTTTGATTCCAATCGCTTTTTATAGTCAAAATCAGCAAATTTGCCAAGCTCCGCTACAACTACATGGGAGCGATGAGGAGTGAGGCAGGGACGAGCTCTGCCTCACGTAAGCCCACAGTAACTTGCTGGAGCGCGGGCACTAATTTAGCGCGGGCACTTATTTTGTGAGCGCGCTCAAGCCAGTTACTGTGGGGTGAGGTGAGGCCGGTGAGATGAGCTCTGCCTCACCTCAAAATGCGTCACCTCACAGAAACTGGCTGGAAAGCGGACCCTAAGCGTATGCCTGCACCATCTCACTGTAGGTCACCAATGTAATGTTTGTAGATCCCTTTATTACATTTATCCTCGCCATCCATAGTCTCTAAATAACTTATTTCACGTATATATGATATTTAGGCTCGCCGTACAACGGCAATGAAAAAAGCACCAGGGGAGGCAGCCATAACCTCTGCCGCACTGAAGGGGGCGGGGCGCACATGAGCCCACAGGTCCTTGTTGCTACTGTTATTCTACGCAGAGACGGTATAGACGCGAACAACAAACTAGACTTTTGAAACTAGAGGAAGATACGGAGGACTTTTACAAAAAAGTAATAGAGATTGTTGTCCAGAAGGATAGCATGGACTTCATCTTCAAGTCAAGGTAAGACCACATTGGTAATGAAAATTGGTTCTTACTAAGAAAGAACAATCCAATATTTAGATTGTGGGTATCCTTTTGTTGAACGGTCTGTTTAAAATGAATCGAAACATCAGACCAAAAAAGCTTTTGAAAATAACAGAATATTTCGATTAAGGTCAGAATATAATATTTGTAAATCTGACTCTGAAAGAGTCAGTGCCTCACCAGCCATGAACCTCACCGCACGTCACTGTAACACAGCCACAGGAAGTATCAACTGGCGGGAACACGGTGTGGGCTTCTCTCGCATTGTTTAAGTACTTGTTAGAGGAAAATTAAAATGTTAACAGACTTTGACAGTTACAGGTAAATTCGAATAATGCTGCAGTTTATTTTCTGAATTAAAGTTCCATTCGTTCCGTGGAACGGACTTTTTATTTTGGCGGAAGCATTACGATCATTTTTAAGTCAATTAAATCATTTAAAAATCGATATTATGAATAATTTGTTTGTTTTTTTAGTATGTAGCCGTGTAATAAGCGGTATAATGTGCTGCTAGGTGGTCATTAGGAGGGGGGGAATCCCCGCAGTGTGATCATGGAGCCCGCGGAGGGATCTAGATCTTAATAGCGACCGCATTAAGTTTTCAGTTGATTTACCTCACTTAACTGCAGCACTTCTACGCTACTGCAGTCAGGCAATGTGTGTTTCCCTCGCTTGTGTTAACTGTTACTGAGCGATAGTAGGCTACGAGGTGCAGATAGTTTTAAACAGATAGTGCTGTACTTTTTTCACTTGTTCGTGTTCACTGAAAGACGTCGATTTTTTTTCACCCAGTTGCTGTTTTTGTCACCTTTCTTTTAGTCGTGTGAGTCGGACACCACCCCACATTAACGCCGGACGCTCGAACCCTGCCACAGGCTGTCTCAGGCTTCCATCATAGGGAGAGGAGGGTGGCGCTTGGACGGCTGCTTTGTGCTACTACATCAGGTGAGACGCCATTTAGCTAACATTAGCGACCACATTACGTTATCAGATGTTGTTGATTAACGTCCCTTAAAGGTGGGGTATGTAATTTATTTCAGAAACACTTGTTGTTATATTCCATGGAATGCTCTTAACATCCCGATAGCAATGCATATATGAAATGCTTTGACAATAAATACATACAAAATGTTCATCTGTGGAAGCCGTAGCGCTGTAAAAAGCACGACCAATCATTTTAGCCGGCCCGGCTAAAATAGCTGGATGGCCTACCTGCCTGTCAGCCTGAGAGGGGTCTGCCTGCAGGCTCCACTCTCAGGAACCTCCACTCTCACGGAGGTGATGAGTCCGCTCACCATGCACTTTGGGTCGGCCTTGGGCAGGCCTTTTGAACCCCCCATCCTGGTTCTCGTAATAGTTGACTTAGCCATTTTTCGCTCAAACCATGGAGGAATGTAACGGGAGTTAACAGGGGACTCTGCCCGCCTCATGAGTGCCTATTTTCGGACACTTTTTGTCACTTTCCCCCCTATTTTCCCCGGTTTGATTAATTTGTCTTTTTTTGGCTATTTCACCTGGTTCCTTCTAACGGGGACATAGCCCGGTCTCGGGTGTCATGCTACGGCCTGTGTCCTGCCGTTCCCCCTACCCCCACCACTCATCCATATATTAACCGATTTTGACAATTCTTGTTGCATTTGTGTCCTCTCTTCTCACTGATAGAATGGCAAACGCGACCCACCATCGGAGGGCCTCCACTGGCCTAGTGCCGGTGTCCTGGCGGTCGGTTCCTCCGAACTGCGGGTTCGACTCTGATGGCCGCGAGGGTGTGCTGCGTGTCTCTTCCCGGGCCGGGCCGATATGAAGCATGACCAAGACGCATCGTCTGACTCGGGGGTCCCACCACGGGTCCCGCAGCGGGGTGGAGGTTCCAGGCTGAAACCTCCCCAGGTTTGTTTGTCCTTTTGTGTTCTAAATGTAATGTTCATAAAATGTAGTTATATCCTCATACCTACTTAAATATCTGATTGTATTAAGATATTACTGCGAGAAGTGCACAGAGGCATCTTGAAAAATCAGATGGTGAAGCAAGCAAAAGCTGTCAAAATGCACTTATTTGTTTCACCAAGGATGATTTCATTTGACAGTTTTACATGGTTTGTTCTCTTTTGTGTTTCAGGTTTATTGCGAGTTCAACAGAGTGGTGGGGGAAAATCTCAAGGACAACTTCTTCGATGCACTTGACCGTTTCTCTCCGAGCCAGATGGACCTCTTTAGGAAGAAGAAGGGTGTCACTGGCAAATTTCTGTCTGAGCTTTTAAGTCAGACAAAGGTGGGTTTACTTAACATCTGTCTACCCAATCTCTTTCCTCTCTCCTTGTTCCTCTTCTGTCCCTTTGACTTCCTTCTCATCTCTTCTTTTCTCTCATTTGCTGCTCTTGTCCTGTCAATTGAATTGCATCTCTTCATGTGTCATTGTTTCCTCTTTTCCCTTGTTCCTTTTGCTTTGCTCTCTTGTTTTGTTTCCTATTCTATTCTTTGGTCAAGAAAAAATTATGTTCTCTCCCTTTTCTATTCTCCCATCATGTCATCTCCTTGTGTCCTCTCCTTTACTTTCAAGTATATTTGCAATAAAGTAATTGTGTAGAGTTTGTAGAATGTATTTGATGAATATATGACCATTCTTTGTTATCTCCACTATATTCCAGACCACAGAGCCAACAGCCATCAGATGCCTTTGTGTTCGGGGACTGCCAATCATCTTGGGGGATGAGCCTTCTGCCTTCTTCAAGACCTGCACCGTAAGTGACTTTAACCCTTGTGTTATGTTCACATTTTGCACCCTTTGGTAATTTTTGGGTGAAATTGACCCGGGACATATTGCAGTTTAAAAAAATACGGAACTAAATGTAACTTACACTATTCCTTATATATATTGTCTTTAACTAATTCACCAACAATATAAATGAAATATATGTTTTTTAAATATGTATGATGCTTTTCATTATAAACAGTGGAAGCTACTTTTTGGTGGACGATGTAGAATGATCTGTCACTCTTTATTTCTCTGTTAGGATGCATTACATTACATTACATTACATTACATTACATTACATTACATTACATTACATTACATTGCATTACATTACATTACATTGCATTTAGCTGACGCTTTTATCCAAAGCGACTTACAATAAGTGCGTTCGTCCAACAAAATACAACTTGAAGAAAACAGAATCATAAAGTACATCAGGTTTCATAGAGCCAAACATTTCAAGTGCTACTCAACTGGCTTTAGGTAAGCCAGTCCTTTATTAGTATAAAAGTGCTTCGTTAATAGTTCTAACGCTCGAAGTGGAGTCGAAAGAGATGAGTTTTCAGTTTGCGCCGGAAGATGTGCAAGCTATCTGCCGTCCTGATGTCAATGGGGAGCTCATTCCACCATCTTGGAGCCAGGACAGCAAACCCACGTGTTTTCGCCGATGGGAACTTGGGTCCCCCTCGCAGCGAGGGCGCAACGAGTCGTTTGGCTGATGCAGAGCGTAGATGGATGCGGCTGATAAGGAGGTGTACAGTCAAACTCCACTGGGAATCCTCTGTGTCGGAGAAAATCCTCAGCTCAACCCATCCAGTGTGGCAATCTTCTTGCAGGGGAATGTGGTGATGGATGGACCGGCTAACCTGCCTCAGGCCTTCGGTGTCCTGTTCAGACTCATTTATGCCCTGCAACTGGAGTACCCAAAGTGCATGAAAAACACTTTCCACTTTGCTCAGCAGGTGATATTAAAACTTGGTAAAGTTGAGCTGGCACCCAAAATTCAGACTTTGAAAAATCAGCTTACATTGTGAAACGGGGTTCTGAAAAGTTGGCTACTGTTACATATGGCAAGTATTTAGGCTTCCATATTGCATTTTGTTGTTGTTGCATGTTTGCACTGTTTGACCTATTAAGCTTGTTGGCATTTCCATTTGTGTTTTATTCTATAAACTACTGACAACATCTCTCCCAAAAGTCATTTATTTGCAGAAAATTACAACTGGTCAGAATAACAGAGAAAATGCTGTGTTTTCAAACCTCAAATGATGCAAAGAAAACAAGTTCAATCAATCAATGTTTATTTATTTAGCCCAATATCACACATGTTACATTTGTCTCAGTGGACTTTACAGTTTGTACAAAATATCAGTATGACAATACGACACCCTCTGTCCTTAGACCCTCTGTCCTTAGACCCTCTGTCCTTAGACCCTCACATCGTACAAGGAAAAACTTCCAGAGAAAACCCACAGTTTAAAGGGAAAAATGGGAGAAACCTCAGGGAGAGCAACAGAGGAGGGATCCCTCTCCCAGGACGGACAGACGTGCAATAGATGCCGTGTGTAAATTGAAAAGATAATACATTTTACAGCATATAGACCGAATGTTAGGAAATGCATGTGTCTGTAATAAGAAGATGAATCCACGAGGATATCCATCCAGGACCTATGATCCAGGACCACAGCCACGACTCAAGATCCAGGGCTCGCGATCCAGGACAGAGGAGCGCAGGATCATCCATGACTCCGGATCCCGGCGTATACAGACACCAAAAAGAAAGACATTTGGGGAAGCTGGGTTAATCGGAACATGAGAGTACACAGGTATAAACAGAGAGAAGGAAGAAGTAAGATGTCCCCCGACAAACTAAGCCTATATCAGCAAAACTAGGGGCTGAATCTAATCAGCCCTAACTATAAGCTTTATCAAAAAGGAAGGTCTTAAGCGCACTCTTAAAAACGGATAGGGTGTCTGCCGCCCGAACACAAACTGGAAGCTGATTCCACAAATGTGGAGCTTGATAAGAAAAGGCTCTGGCTCCCATTGTACTTTTAGAGACTCTAGGAACAACCAACAACCCTGCATTCTTGGAACGCAATGCCCTAGTAGGACAGTAGGGTATAATGAGTTCTTTAAGGTAAGATGGCGCCTGCCCATTAAGGGCTTTGTAGGCGAGAAGAAGAATTTTAAATTCTATCCTGTGTTCTATAGGGAGCCAGTGTAAGGCAGCCAGAACAGGAGTAATGTGGTCCCTTTTCCTAACTCTGGTTAGTACACGAGCCGCAGCATTTTAAATCAGCTGAAGCGACTTGACTGACTTCTTGGTACACCCTGATAATAAAGAGTTACAATAATCCAGCCTTGAAGTAACAAATGCATGGACTAGTTTCTCTGCATCGTTTTGAGGCAAGATATGCCTGATTTTTGCAATGTTACGTAGATGGAAGTAGGCGGTCCTTGAAATTGATTTTATGTGGGCGTTAAAGGATAAATCCTGATCAAATATAACACCAAGATTCCTTACAGTCTCACTGGAGGCCAAATTAATGCCATCCATAGTTAGTATATCCTTAGATAATTTGTTTCGTAGATTCTTCGGGCCAAGTACAATAACTTCAGTTTTGGTCGTGTTTAACATCAAAAAGTTTAAGGTCATCCACGTTTTTAAGTCCTTAAGGCAGTCTTGAATTGTATTTAGATGATTAATTTCATCAGGCTTGATTGATAAATATAGTTGAGTATCATCCGCATAACAATGAAAGTTTACAGAATGATTCCTTATAATATTGCCTAACGGAAGCATATATAATGTGAACAAAATAGGTCCGAGCACTGAGCCCTGTGGCACTCCATGGCTAACTTTGGTTTGCGTGAAAGATTCATCATTGACACGTACAAACTGAGAGCGTTCAGATAGATAGGACCTAAACCAGTCTAAAGCAGTTCCCTGTATGCCAACTAAGTGCTCTAGTCTTTGCAATAGGATATCATGGTCGATAGTATCAAATGCAGCACTGAGATCGAGCAAAACAAGAATAGAGACACGTCCCTTGTCAGAGGCTATTAGAATGTCATTTGTGACTTTAACCAGAGCTGTCTCTGTGCTATGATGTGTTCTAAAGCCAGACTGAAAAGCTTCAAATAAATCATTGTTTTTTAAGTAATCACACAACTGTTTTGCGACCGCTTTCTCAAGAATTTTTGAGAGGAACAGAAGATTAGAAATAGGTCTATAGTTGGCTAAAACCTCTGGATCGAGGTTGTGCTTTTAAGAAGCGGTTTTATCACTGCTACTTTGAATGATTGTGGAACATAGCCTGATAATAAAGACATATTCATAATATTTAATAAATAAGTGCTAATTAATGGAAAAACTTCCTTCAACAGCTTAGTTGGAATTGGGTCTAACATGCACGTTGATGGTTTAGAAGAGAGAATCATTGAATTTAATTGTTCAAGGTTTATGGCTGAAAAGCATTCTAGTTTACTATCTAGTGTAATATTAGAACTTACGTTTCCGGGAGCTGTTGATAACACTATACTGGTCAAAGGCAAGAGGTCATTAATTTTGTTTCTAAGAGTAACAATTTTATCGTTAAAAAAGCACATAAAATCATTACTACTGAGTGCTATGGGAATAGAAGGCTCAATCGAGCTGTGGCTTTCTGTCAGCCTGGCTACAGTGCTGAAAAGAAATCTTGCATTATTCTTATTCTCATCTATTAATGAAGAGTAGTAAGCTGCTCTCGCTTTACGCAATGCTTTCTTATATTCATTGAGAGTAATATGCCAAATAAATGTCGGATATGGGGTAAATGTCGTCAGTCATTAATTTATAGAATAAAACACAAATGTTAATCCAGTTTTTACCAATAGTAAAACGAGAGAAACTGGTAATTTTACAGAGGTCTCTTAATTTTTTCAGAGCTCTACATAAATATATAGATCTATATATCTTTATATATATATATATATATATATATATATATATATATATATACATACAGTAGAGAGATTGCTATTGTTTCATGTGAAAAATGTTCTCAGGAAAATGTATGGTACAATATTTTTACCACAGTTTGTATAGGAAGCTCAATTTCATTGTATCCAAATGAAACACTCAAGTTTTAATAAAAGGTAAAACTTTATTTTTGTGTCTTTTTTGTAGTTGATGGAAAAAATATATAAATATAAAAAAAAAAATTCTAAGTTAAATAATTGGAAAAAAACAATTGATATTACACAATATTTTAAGTAAAATCAACTTCACATGAAGTGCATTGTACTTCAGATAACAATTCCAGTCCTTGAATAATTTGAGTTTAATTCACTCAAGTTTTCATAATGCTTTACTTAAAAAAATAGAAAGTGGTTGACTTAAAAATGTAAGTAAAATCAACTTGAAGTGGATTGTACTTCAGATAACAATTAAAGTCCTTGATTCATTTGAGTTTAATTTACTCAAGTTTTCATAATGCGTTACTTAAATGTTTAAAGGCAACCACTTTACGCTATTTCTTTAAGTAGATTCAACTTAATCAAGAAAATGTAACACAGGATTAAGACTAAAACTAAATAAAAAAATAGCTGGCGAAATGAACACTAGATTGTAGGAGTCCACTGTATCTTCGGGCTCTGCCTCTTCATCTGGGAGCTTGGTGAGGAACGTCTCAGCTGTTCAACTTCTCGCTGAAGAGCTGCGCTCTTGTCTTTCTCAAACTGCAGCTCTTTTGAGAGCTTAGCTTGAGTGATAATATGCGCCACTTTGAGCTCCTCAAAATCGTCCCGAAGAACCGTCTTCTTCTTCTCCCTGAGACAATTGCTCTCGATAGCTGCAATCCTGGAGCTGCTGACGTCGTCTTGGTTACAGCTCCTCTTCAGCCTCTCCAGCTCTTTATGCATAGACCTACTTCTCTTGGTGTGCATCAGCTTGAGGGATTTCTCCTGACGTAACTGCAATTCAGTCTGGTCCAGTTCTTCCTGTGCCTCCTTCTTGCTTTTGAGGATCTCTTGGTTGGTGCACTTCTGAAGAGCCAGCTCTCGTTTAGCCTCCTCCAGTGCTCTGCTGAGCCTTGAGTTATCATCAAAACTGTTAGCAGGCTCGTGCTTGAGCATATTGTTCTGCTCTCTTTGTGAGTTCTGCACGGTGTGGGGGTCCAGGGCCATCTTATGGGTTCTTCCTCGCTCCATCTTTATTTAGCAGGTCGAATATTTCCTAGCTTTGTGTGTCGATGAAGTCTGTCACTGGTGTGTCTCTGCTAAAGATGTGTCAGGTCACTCTGAAGAAAAGCTGTGTGCTGGCTCAGAGTCTGGGTCCTATTTGCTAACTATTTTGGAATGACCTGTGACATCACGATGATGTCATGAGCAGATAAAAGCACTTGGAACACATGATGTCATCGGAACACTGCCAACATTCTATAATGACATGTATTACATTACATTGCATTTAGCTGACGCTTTTATCCAAAGCGACTTACAATAAGTACATTCGACCAGGAAGACACAACCTTGAAGAAAACAGAATCATATAAGTACATCAGGTTTCATAGAGCCAAACATTTCAAGTGCTACTCAACTGGCTTTAGGTAAGCCAGTCCTTTATTAGTATAAAAGTGCTTCGTTAATAGTTCTAACGCTCGAAGTGGAGTCGAAAGAGATGAGTTTTCAGTTTGCGCCGGAAGATGTGCAAGCTATCTGCCGTCCTGATGTCAATGGGGAGCTCATTCCACCATCTTGGAGCCAGGACAGCAAACCCACGTGTTTTCGCCGATGGGAACTTGGGTCCCCCTCGCAGCGAGGGCGCAACGAGTCGTTTGGCTGATGCAGAGCGTAGTGCACGCGCTGGGGTGTACGGTTTAACCATGTCCTGGATGTAGGAAGGGCCAGATCCATTCGCAGCATGGTACGCAAGTACCATTGTCTTGAAGTGGATTCTAGCAGTTACCGGAAGCCAGTGAAGGGAGCGGAGGAGCGGAGTGGTGTGGGAGAATTTAGGAAGGTTGAAGACCAGACGAGCCGCTGCATTCTGGATGAGCTGCAGAGGTCGGATGGCACATGCAGGTAGACCAGCCAGGAGGGAGTTGCAGTAGTCTAGGCGTGACTACATGTCATGTTTGGAACTCACCATAACAACTGAGCCATGGGACTCAATTTCCCAGAATCCTCCATGGGTATCCGCTATCACCTCCTGAAAAAGGAGACTCTTCAAATCAACCGCAACTCAAATTAATTAACAGTTTTAAGAGTAAATTAAGAAATGTTTCCAATAATCTGAGTCTAAAAGAAACTGGTTAATTCAGGTTTCTAACACAGGTTTTCAAGACGTTATACACACTGCACTGATGTAGTACTTTATATGTATTATTCTTTATTTGTTATGTACTGCATTCAATTTAAATGTTCTCATGATATAAATAGGTTATGTGTCATGTTACATTTCTCGTATATATGGTACATGAAAAAAAGTAACATTTAAAACATGGCACAAACACAACTAAAAACTACAGCTACTTTTGAATAGTCATTCAGTGTTCTTTGGTGGACCAGTGCAATATAGACACTGTATCTAAATCAAAGATTTTTTATTTATAGGTTATTTTGTGATACATTTTAAATTATATTTGCAAGAACATTCAGTTCAGTTTGCTGCCATGAATTGTGTGTTTGCTTGGATTTCAAGTGTACATGTGTGTTTGGTAGAACGTATGTGCTACATGCATGTGTGGGACATTACATTACATGTCACATGTTAGACACTTTTATCCAAAGAGACTTACATACTCAACACTGTGGGCAATCCCCACAGGAGCAATTTGGGATGAAGTGTCTCAGGGACACAACGACATGCTGACTGCAGTGGGGTTTGAACCTGTGACCTCCTGATCCAAACACCAATCCACTGCGCCACACGCCTCATGCTGGTGTTGAAGGGTTTTTGTCGCCGCATGACCGTAATGGATGTAGAAAGAGACTTCCCAGATGGCAGAGGAGGGGATGACCAACACCATGACCAACAACAAGAGAAAATATAGCCTTTGTTCCTTTTGACCTTGTCTCTGGTGTCGTGCATTGTCCTCTCCCTTTAGTGCAGTGTTAGAATGCTTGGTAACCAGGTAGTTTATTGATAAGGTACAAGCTCTTCTACACAGTTATAAATACATTATTGATATCTTGAGTAGTCAAGTTGAACAACAAACAAATTAAACGTAGCAATGTTTTGGTTTTTAAAAAGCTCTAGTATGAAATGTAAGACTTTAGAAAACGTATGTACTGTAAACTTCAATGTACCCACGTTGCAGAGGTCTGTGGGCCCTCCAACAAAGCTGAGCACAAAAATCATAGGACATAGCATTTATTATTTTCTTGAAATCTGCGAGCTTATGCCTGAGACGCAGAATATTCACTCCGCACTCGCCTCCCACAGCGGGGAACAGGCCTGGCTCTGAGGTTGTAATAAAACGCTTGGCTGATGTTTCCAAAGAAGCAAACAAAGGGAGACAGGGAGACCCAGAGCGAGTCATGTCCATAAAACAGTGAAATACTGTAAGAGGTGATGGCAGCCGCTTCGAGACCAGACGCTCTGAGATTCCTGACCATCTCCCGGCTGGAACACCCACCATACTTTGCAAAGAAGGGAGGGCAGGAGGATTTTCAGGTATTCACTAACACTGTAAAGCCTCGGACACACCAAGCCGATTTTGGCCGTCGATGGATGTCAGGCCGACGATGAGAGTCCTGTCGCCCTACTCAGATTGGTGTGTCTCGCACCGTCGTGTCTTTTTGGCCGTGCCGACACCTTTATGGCCGAAGACCTACCGATTCGACAAGCCGAAGGCTGTCGGTCAAATAAATCACTCTGATTGGCTGTTCAGCTCGCGAATCAGTGCATGAGAAGCTAAACGGAAGTGAGGGACCCAAACAAACGATTAAGAAGGCAAATCTGAGATTCCATTGAACTCCAGCTCTCGACTCAGGTTCGGGAAATCCCTGTGAGCTTCTCGCTGTAGAGTGGAAATGGAACGCACACGCTATTTGTTGTTTGTTTATATCACGCAGTCTGTTCTTCTTCTCTCGGTTATCACGCAGTCTGTGGCTGTTTCTCAATCTCGAGGATTCTGGCTTCCAAGCCAATATTTCAAGGATGCTATGTCATCGAGTGCCGCCGAAGGACTGTTCCAATCTCCAGCATGCTTGGAATTCCACAGAGGCCGCGTCCTTGGTTTGGGGGAAATTTCGAGGCTGCACATGGGTAGACTTCGCGTCCTTAAAATCCCCACAATGCTTTGCGCACGGACCAATTTCAAAAACCCTTGCGAAGAATGGCTGAACCGACGCAGCACACATTTAAATGTAAGTATGTAGTGGCGTAGAACATGTGTTGGTAAATATGTTACTTTGTTACATTTGTTTGTTATCACCAAAAATGTGTTCCTGAAAGTAAAGCAAGTTCATAATTAGATAGACATCGTGAGGTATTTATTTTCGGTACAGTTTATGTTGAAACCGTTAGAGAGAGTGGCACACTTGTTAGCCTGTTCCATTCTTCTTCGTTTCCGAAGCCGTGGCTTGGAAGTATACTTGCTTCGTTTCTGAAGGAAGTGACTTGGAAGTACGCGACTACCAAGCCAGCATCCTCGCGATTGAAAAACACCCCTTCTTCCGGTTGTTGCCTCTTTTGAATGACGAATACACACTACCGCCGCCTGCTGGTAAGGAGAGTTATTGCCACTCATGCATGCGCAGTTCGTACGTGCTACTTGGCTGAAGTCTTTGCGGTGTGTTCCAGCGCGACTGTTGGCCAAGACGTATGTTAGGAGATCTGATCAGTGATATTGAGTAATGTTGCCAATGTTACGTTGTTGTGATGTTTAGATGGAGATGTTGTAGCAGACACCAAAGAGGATGGAGATGTTGTAGCAGACGCCAAAGAGGATGGCGATGTTGTAGCAGATGCCAAAGGAGACAGTGATAGGGATGTTGAAGGCAAAACTGAGGCCCCCCAAGAAGAAGAAAATGAGGGTCGGGATTCAGGTGATTACTATGAAGAGGCAGAAGACGAGCCTTTTGAAAGCCAGCCGACTTCAGACTCCTGTCACAGCATGCCTGACTTCACAGCAGATGTCGAGTTACACCAATCTGACGCAGTGCCTGAGGAAGAAGCCAAGCCTGTGGCCGAGAAAGTGAAAATGTCAGATGGACACTACTGCCTAGACTTGCCATTCAGACAAGAAAATCCCAGCTTGCCTAACAACAAACACGTTACCGAGCAGCTCATCTGCGATTTTGCTGCTATGGTAGCAGGGCACCGGCTGAACCCAAGTGACAGACCTGAGGAAGTGACTGACTCATCAATGCAGGAGCCCTATAAGGAGAGGCTTGGAATTGGATGAAAATATAACCCACAGGTTCTCTCGGCGCTGGACGGGATGGCAACACGACTGCTTCAACCTAAGAACAGCAAAGACTGATGACCCTTCAAATATCTAGAGAAGAAAATAAACTAAAAATTATTTAAGAATTACATGCTAACACATACACACCATTTGTATAGCTCCTTTATTATTTATTGGTAATTGTTTTTGTTTTCATACTAAAGCCAATTAGGGGCCGGTGTGTAGGAGCCATTTTGTGGGTGATGTTGGTGTGTCAGTTTATTTAAGTTATATGTATAGTGCAATATTATTTATGAACACTGGGTGGCGGGGTTTAGCTGCACCGGGTGTATATAAGGAGGTCATAGGTGACAGGAGAGGAGGGGACACAGTAGGAGAAGAGCATACCGATTCCACCAGCCCGGCAGATGCTCATAGAATCACTAGAACGCTAAATTAACCCTGGTATGTAAAGACGAATAAACATCATCATAAACCACAACTAAGGACCGGAAAATCATCTGTTAGTGTCTGCGTCTGGATCACTTTTCAACCCTTCTGTGAAAGTAACGGCAAAAATATATAGGACATAGGAAAAGGAAATTGCCATTACAAGGACCATAACATGTTTTGGGAGTTAAGGAAAATAATTGATTTTAGTTGATGATGATGAGATCCTACAGCTCCTGTGATATTTCATTCTTCCTCCCTTCCTCCCAGGATGACCGCTCCCTCATCAACCTGCACCTGATGCACACCAGCTACTTCCTGTTTGTCATGGTCATCACTATGTTCTGTTACGCGGTGATTAAAGGGCGGCCGGGCAAAGTGCGGCAGAGCAGCGCCGACATGTGCCCAGAGAAGGTACAGCACACAGCTGCAGTGCTATGTGACGAGAACAGGTAGCTCCAGCAACTACAACCCACCAGTGATTGGTTAAACTCTTCATCCAATCACACTGCTGACTCTCTGATCACTGTCCAATGGGCTTCTGTATGTAATGTGTGCTTTTCTCACGTTTTCCTTCTTGCTTAAGAAGCTAAATACATATTAATGCTGTCTTTGCTATAAAGATATTTAATTATATCCCTCTTTATAAATAGTTAAATAACATTAGACATGGAAGTAAGAATTTGTAAGAAGATATATTTAAAAAACTCAAGGTAATCTCCAAGAAATATAAAAAATAAAAAAATAGTTATATATATTTATTTTTTAAGGAAATGTCTAATAAAATATTAAATAAAATAGAATACAAATAAAATAATATAAATATATAAGTTAGAGTAAGAGTTTGCACTAAATAGACATTTAAACAAATTAATATATTTAAATAAAAATAGGAATTTAAAGTAAAAATGTGCAATAAAAGATTAATTAAAATAAATTAAGGTATACAAAAAATAATTTAAAATGATAGTAAAACTATATTCACACCTAATTTGGTCAATATAGACATCATGATCGTTTACTCACGTGAAAAACATGTTTTTATTTAACTCTTAATTGCGCCAAAATGCACTTTGAGAGCAAAACTGAGTTGAGATCTTGTCAGAGCTCCAAGAATTAAGCATCTTAAGATTCCCTTAGTGGTAAACGTGTCTCACTTTAAACAATAAAATCCTTCCTGTGGTTTGCTGTCCGGTTAGACTTTAACATAAATAAAGCAGCAGGAAATGTTTGTTGTTGTTTAGTAGTTGTTTAGTAGTTTACATAATTCTGATATCAGCTACACAGAGCAACGAAACTTAAGATAAGCCGCTTTGAGGGGGTTTCCCGACATGTCGTTGCAGTAAATTAAAGGGTGTATCATGGTGTCGTTGCTGTGGACCTTCTTAATCTACCTTCTTTGGGGGGCCCCCTTCTGGTCCGGGGCCCCAAGCAGTTGCCTGTCCGCAAGCGGCGGCCCTGGCTATATATACACACTATTTACTTTAGTCAAAAGGATCTGATAATGAAAATAATAATACATTTAAAGGCTACTCAAAGACACAAACAAATACTTCATATTCAAATAAATCACAATATTGATTACACATTCAAAGCAAACCTGTCTGCCAAGTTGCATGACTCTAATGCTGTCGATTCTTTCCTTATTCCCTATTTTTCTGGTGGTATGATTTTAATAAAGTGTTCCTTTAAGCCCGCGTCACACTGTCACCAGATGGACACACGATAAAGGAAGTGTTCAAATTCGGCTCTGATCGTAACAACATCGACATGCCATTCGTGAGGGCATCTTAAGCCATCGTATGACCGCCGGTGGAGTTTCTCAGGCTCCGGCAGCAACTTCGTGAGCGGTGGCAAAATCTTTGCCAAAAACATGCCGAAGGACCTTGCGAAGGTTCATTTCGTGTTGAATTCGTGTATCCATTTTGCCCTTCGTAAGGCACTCGTGAGGGCATCTTGTCAAATCGTGTCATCTTCGTCTGATCATCGGTGCCATCGGGGCATTTTTCGCCTCACGAAGACAATACGAATGAAACAAGAAGCTGCCCGATTGTCTTAGGAAGGCAACACGACTACGTGAAGCCGTCGTGTAGCCATCGTATTATAGTTCAATGACATCGAGATTCTATTTATTGCACAACAAAATCATGTAACCAGATTATGTAAATAACCCAATTTGTGTTCTGTGGAACTGAAAAGGATATTACATTGTTTTTGTCGTAAATGTAATTTAGGTTAACTTCCTGTCTTATTTAGATGCTTTTATTTTGAAGGCGAGTTTACTCTGTTGACAGGAAGTTGTTGTTGCTATGGAAACAACATGACGGAGATAAGTAATATCTTCTAATCTACATATAAAGACGGAGAAAGTAAAGAATAACGTGTATGTTTAAATGTTATTAGCTCCCCCCGAAGAGGCACAAGCTCTTACGTTGAGTCTACGACCATATCTTCGTGTGTGCCATCGTGTGGCCTTCTGTAGGCCTCGTACTTGCTTCGGCTGTTGCTTGGCTGCTGACCAACTTCGTGGCCATCTTCGTGCGAAATTCACAATTCCATATTCGTGTGTCCATCTGGTGTACATTTCGGGACAGTGTGACGGGGGCTTTCTGCATTACTTCCTGTTTCGAGTCCGCTGCACTAAAAGCCGTTTTTCTTGTGTTGCAGGTGGCGCTCTCAGAGGGTTAAAAAGACAACAGAGAGCTATTTCAGAACTTACCTGTAACACGGACAAAGAAACAGAAGACATACATAAACATACCAGTTGCCTAGTGAACCCTGGAGATCCTATTAGGGACACAACAGCTCTGTGAATGCATTACTCTTGCAATGTTGGGTTTTTCCAACCAAAGATATACAAGTGCCTGTATCTGTCGTGTAAATATTTGTAGGATCTCTGATATTCTGTGCGAAACCTTTTTTCTTTTACTATTATTAAGTCCCCTTGTGCCATGTCAGAAACATGCAGTAAGAAAGCAGAACGCCACACACCATACGCCATTTTTATAGCCCTTATTTCCAAAGCAAGATAGAAAATAAATCCGCATTTATCACAGATTTCAGATTTGTTTTTCGCTGTAAATGTTTGGATGCTTCAAAAACATGATATTTAGTCACTTGAAATACTTAAAAGTGCGCTAAACTTAATTGAAAAGATAATTAATGGAGGAGGAGATGCTTGTGACACATTGATAATTACATCTCAAGTGTTCAGCTTCAACAAGAAACAGTCAATTTAGCATAAGAGTGCATACAGTCAGTTCAAAAGAACCAATTAGTTTACTTTATTGAACTCTAAACCTGTGTGTCTGCTACGTCAATACAAGTGGATTTAAGTATTTCAATGCAACACTTAAAGTACAGTTAATGAGTCCCATTCTCCCAGTTTAGTCCATTTTAAAGGCAGTCAATGAGCTCTGGCACTTCCTGTGGTCTGTGTTGTGAAACTGTTTTGGAGACAAGTAGATATTGTCTCTTAAAGTATGATTTTCTGCCTTTTTCTTCCTCTCCTCTGTGGCTTCATCGCTCACCTGCCTCTTGTCTTTCATTTGCCGTCTGGATTTGATGTTAAACAAAGTCTCGGATACATTTTCTCGCCTTACCCGCAGCGGAGTTTCTTTGTTTGAAAACACTCTCCGGCTTTCTTCCTCCTCTCTTTGCTTCTTCCTCCAGTTCGATGAGCCTGTGGGTGGAAATCAGACTTGTGATTATTGTCGTTTTAAATGTCAAATCAATCTTGAGTTATTCTACGTTATGATGGAGTTACTGGTGCTTTTATTTTTAAGCAAATCATCATTCATTGTTCATGATTTCTTGCACATTTTGCGCCACTTGTTTTTTGTCCAAGGTCACATGTAAACAGTCGGATATTGAACTATATAAACCTTGTTTGAGTTCAGTTTGATTATATATTAGAATATAATTACATTTGTGTAACTATGATAATATATTTATGATTAAATAAAAAATTCGCTATGGGGTGTGAATGAGTGGAAGTGAGTTTGGGAAATGTTAAGATAGATAAAGGCGGATTTAGATTGTGATCTGGTATTAAAAAAAACTTTAAAGTGTAATATTATTATTGTTTTAAGTGTAAATTTACCCCCTTTTTTTATTTCCAGCTAAAATTGTTGTTAAATTGACTTTAGCGTTAAGGATTCAATTAATTTACTTACATTTATTCTATTTTTAAGAGTGTTAGTGACTTTAACAATCATTCTAATAATAACGTTAGATTTGCAACAAAAACACACTATTTATCAGTAAGAAGCACTTTAAACTGCTGTGTGGACACAAATATTAATCCCTTACTTCCTAAAGTCAAAAAGTAAATCCAGATCATTTGAAATCGTCTAAATCCGCCTTTAATATTGGTTTTGTATGATTTTTCTTCAATATCAATGACTGATTCTTGTTACTTACCTCTGTTATCACTTTGTTCCATAATTGGTACCTGTTGAATGTACTTTTTTATAATCTAAATCTAAGATGCAACAATTCCAAGTGATTTAAAAGCAATTATTTGTATTTGATTTCAGTTTATAAGGCTTTACTTGAATTGTGTTTTCAATTTCTTTGTGGCAGAAATTAATCTCTTGTCACATGTTATCGACACTTTGTACATTTACTGTTTGATCTTTATTCAGAATGAGTGTGGGTTTTTTTCCATATCGATTGATGCTAGCACAAGTCTTCCTTAATCCTGATGATATTTTGAGTCTCCCGTTTCCATGGTTTTTTTGGGAAGATCTGGCAGCTTATTGGACGTTCGGAAAATGTGTGTGTGATGAGAAAATGAAGAATGCCATATTATTGCCAAACCATCACAACTAATATTGCTTCCTATCCTTTTTGTTTAGACTTGCATCTCAATAATTGCTAAAATGCCTTAACATTGTAAAGTTTAATTTAAGTTTCACATATTGTAAAACACACCAGCTTTACGGGAAATAAATCCAAACACACGCTTGTTAAGTGCACATTAACGGAGAAGGAGCTTGTCGTTTTTAAACCACTATATCATCAAGTTCACTGGAGTACAAACAGGAGGCATCATCTCAGCAAAAAACATCCATTTGAACGCCGTCATTCCATCTTTTTTGTAATGTTTTTGCAGCGCTTACAGGCGAGTATCAAGCCGACTGTGTGCCTTCTGCACTCCGAGCTGCATCCCTGTACAAACCGTAGAACTCATCAAACTCTCTTTTTCCTCTCCAGTGGAACTGCTGTAAATTAAAGTTTAAATAAACTGTCTCTAAAGTTCAACATCACTTTGTCCCCGACCCTCCTTTTTCTCCAGCGCACACCGGTGTCTCGACAGCGAGATTAATGATCTGCCAGAGGAAATTAATTGATGTCATTTAGCTCGGAGTAAAAGGTAGTGGAAATATTAAAAAGCTGGACGTTTAGTGGACGAGCTGTTAATGTAGGTGAGCAACACTGCTGGTAAAATACTGTTTATTAATGCACTACACATGCCTTTATTAAACATGGCACGCCTTTATTAAACACATATACAGACAAGGGACCTTATCTTGCCAGCAAGTAAGAAGAATCACACAGTCAACCATTAAGAGTTGATTAAATATGATATGTGTGAATCATTTGGTGAGTAAAGTAAGTATTAATACACAGAACAGGCCCAGGGGCTTTGTTATACAAGAATGTCACTCAAAGAGACACGAACCACGAGGATGAGATTCAAAATGACCTCAAAGTAAGACAAGAGTAATTAAATTACCATAATGATACTTATAATAACCGCAAACAGACCTAAGTTACCAAAATGAGACACAAGGAGGCAAAAAGGTGTAAAAATGTCAATAAAATGGGGGAAAAAATGTATTTAAAGGTCCGATGTCATGCTTTTCCGTACCCGTCCCCTTGTGTGTTATGAAGGTTTTTCTGCATGTAAACGGTCTGCAGAGTCACAAACCCTCAAAGTGCACCCTGTAGCGAGTAAAACTCTAACACAGAAAATACCTGTCTATGCTGCCCCAGAACGCCTCGTTGGAGATTTCTCTTTTTTCATTTATTTCTTCCTGGTCTAAGTGACGTAACGACGACCAAATGGACCAATCAGTGGAGCTCCTCAAACACACACACACACACACACACACACACACACACACACACACACACACACACACACACACACACACACACACACACACACACAGCCTTATCTTTTCTCAGGCTGTGAGTGTGTGGTGATCAGCCTGGCTGTGTGTGTACTGTATTTGCGCTCAGGCTGAGTTCCTCTGTGTCTTGCTGACCCCACGCAGCAACCAGGAAACGACACCAGTAATCCAGCTCACACTGTCCGCTCCTCGAGTCTCAAAGGGCGGAGCAGCGAGCCCCGCAACGTCCCGCCAACACGGCACCCAGACCCCACGCAGCATTCTCATCTGTTTGTCATTACTGGTGTCATTTCCTGGTTGCTAACGCCATTGTAACACATCACTGATGTTCCGCTGTAACGGCGGTGGACTCATCAGAACAGAGTGGGCGAGCTGACCAATCAGAGCACAATGGGCTCACAGGGAGGGGGGGGGGCAGGAGCTCCAACAAGCCGTTTAGGACAGAGTGAATACACATACTATACAGAGATGCTGTTTGAGAAACCAATGTGAGTTTGGAACATTGCACAATGTAAATCTATTTAGTAGACCTCAACAATGGAATTATGATCAGTAGAAATGGTCATGACATGGGACCTTTAAGTCATCAATAGACCCAACACAAGTGGATTTGTTGTCAAGAGGCGCATTCACACCGCTGTACTTTTCCCGCAAAGGTTCAAGGAACTCAGTACTAACTAAGTACAGATCGCGTTCACACCGGAATAAGTCCCTGAGGGAGGGGCAAATGAAGCCACTGACGTCACTTGTTCTTCTTCTGCTTTGGGTTTACTGGCAGGCCGCAAACCACTGCACGGCGTATACTGCCGCCCGGAGTCCCCGGCCGGAAGTCCCCGGCCGGAAGTCCCCGGAGTTGGGGACTGGCTTCAGTAGAAGCTGCTGGGACTCCCAGCAGCTTCTACTGAAGCCTTCAGAGTAAATCGCCAGAACGCCGACACCTCCTCATCTCCACCGCTCCCATGTTTTATTTTGTGTTGCCATAAGTTAGTCTCTCTGCGTTTCTGCGCTGGGCTAATGCTAATGCTAATGCGAGGATAATAAAATGGCGGCTTCACAAAACTTTTTGGGAGTATTACGGGGCGTGGTTTGCAATCCGCCCAGCCAATCAGACACAGGAACCTTTTTCTCCCACGAAAGTCCCTGCTCTCTAGCAGGGACGGAAAAGAGGGTGAAAAGGTTCTCATGAACTAATTTTTAGTTCCGGCTCTTTTTGGTGTGAACGCGACATTTCGGAACTATAGTGGGAAAAGTACTGCGGTGTGAACGCGCCTAATGACAATTTAACTACAGAAAAACATGTTATTTTTATGTATGCTTTATTGACTTTATTTTTTAGTCATTCTTCAGAAAAACATGTCTTCTTCCATATCGTCCAGGATTGTAGTAGTGTTAATTTCGTTGACTAAAACTATGACGAAATATGTTCGTCAACGACCTTTTTTTCCATGACGAAAACGAGACGATGACGAGACGGCATCGACGGCAGTAAACAATAACTCATGCCCGGCGCCGTGGGAGGGCCAGGGAGGGCCAGGCCCTCCCATTTGACATTCCTGCCCTCCCCCAATAAACACGTTTTTTATTATATATAACATTTTTAAAAAAAAATGTTTTTATTTTTTTAATTATAAATAAACTGCGAACTTTTCTGCTACGATGTATCTGATGTCAGATAGTAACTAAAACAAAAAATCGCAGGCTATGTCAAATAAATGCATGTGTCTGTTGTGATTTGTGATTCGTCCACATTTAGACCAATCACAGCGTCACACTCTGCCGCCTTCTGGATTTGTTTGTTTATTGTGCATTCTGTAGACTCCCATTTCTGTTTGAATTACAAAATGGACATCAGAAATTGGCTGAAAAGCAACCGCTCAAAGACCAACAGCCCCAGATGATCTTGGGGTTAATAAACCCAACGAGGTGAAACTGGATCGTTATCAGGGAGATTGTTTTCAGGAAAGAAGCGCACTTTTGCCGCTGCATGGTACACAACACACCGGCTTGAAGATTCGTTAAAAGCAGACGCAGCCTTTTGTTTCCCCTGTAGACACTTTAAAGTAAATACGTCTTCATCTGATGTGGCTTTTACTGTCAAAGGTTTTTGCGACTGGAAACACGCATTAGACTGATAAAGGACTGCTAAGGCATGCCGCATCAAAAGAACACATTTCATGTGAGAGTTTGTGGAGAGAGAGACACGCGAGGAAACAAAGAAATTAGTTCTTTGGTGCAGATCAGCTGCACGGAGCCGTTATTACGTGTCAGCTGTCGTTGATATTATAGCTTTTTTAGCCGTCAACCAACTCCCTCTCAGAGGTGACTCGATTCACTCCACAGCATGTATCTGTCAGGCAGTGGGCTCTTCCTATCGCTGTTTGAGTATACGCTGCACAAAGATGCAGAGTTGGCCAAAAATAATGTTCTAAGTTAGCTCGGCTGAGCGAAAGGATGCACCTGCTGCAGTGCATAGGAAAATAAACCATGCCCAAGGCGGGTTAAACAGTTCATCGTCTCCGTTTATTTCTCTCCGAGTGCAGCGACGAGGAAGCTGCCATCCTTAACCAGTGTGCCTTGCTCGTGATTTACCAGTGTGTGTGCTGCCACGCACACAATGTTTCAAAAGTGGTTTCTATGTTGCCCTTTATTTGTGTATGTATTTGCGATAAGTGTGCGTCTTTACGCAATGCTGTTGGCCTTGCTGTTTGATATATATTGTGCCGCAGGCCCGCAGCACATGACGGTTTTGTGTGCCCTCCCATGAAAATCATATGCCCTCCCTTTAGATTTGTTCCGGCGCCGGGTCTGCAATAACTGTAACGAAATCATCATGCAATATCGTTGACGAAAAGTGACGAGACGAAAATGTAGTTTACTAAATAAAAACTATGCCAAAATCTCTCTTTACTTTCGTTGACGAAAAATGAGGAGACGAAATATTATCAAAGATAACGTTACATCTCTGATAGTCAGTTTTTCTCCCAGCAGTTCCATTTCCGGGGCTGCGGCTGGGCAGCAGCTGTGTGTCCGTGCTGCGCGCGGCGGTAGATGTGAATTACACCGGGCAGCGGCACACTGTGAACTGTCAGGAAGACTCGGGTCTAACTCATGGTCTAACTAACCTTATTCAACAGAAAATAAAATGGCAACAACAGGGCTTGGGAGCAGTGGTCGCACTCGCGTTAACCGAAGACCCCCCTGTCAGCGCGAGTGAGAGATAAATTGTGCACTCGACGGATAATAATGGATTATGACGGAAATGTTACGATCCTGTCCATCAAAATGACTGACAACGACAAAGTCTAAAGCCACCACTGCTTGGGAGAAAGAAACGATGCGATATTTGGGCCCATTTTCGCTACAATGAGGCGGAGAAAAAAAGCGAATGCATTGTTTCATCAGAAGGGAAGCAATGTGGCCAAAACACAGCTGGTGAAAACACCACAAACCTGAGCAGATCCTCTCTGCAAAGCTTCTTAATCATTCAACCTGTGTTTTTCATCAAATAAGGACAAGATATAATCTTATTTATTTATATATACTAAAATGACAAATTATTGGTTTTGGCTAGACTAGTTTGACTGAAATGTTCTATATATATTCATTGACAAAAAGTAGACTAAAATAATTAGTTTTCTTTGACTAAAATAAGACTAAAATGCTCAGACTTTTAGTCGACTAAAACTTGACTAAATAAAAACACACTGTTAGCCCGGAGTTCATATCTAATTAAATAATGAATTACAAATTACTGACATTATTTAAGTTTCATTGCATTACTATCAAATGTAAGCTTATTCTACTTGCTGACTACCAAATGTAAGCATATAATACTTACATGTGTTAGTTAAGCAATGTGTCAATCAGTGGCGTAGCCAGGAATTATTGTGTGGGTGGGCCTGGAGAAATGTAGGTGGGCCAGGGGGAGACATATTAAGCGTGGGGTCTGAGCTGAAACTTCATTAATGATTTTAATAATTTTTTAATGCACTAATAGAACATAAGCATACATTAGCAGTGAAAACAAAAAACATAGGCACGGCGGCCTCAGAATGTGTGTACAACTGACATCCACATAGGGTACACAACGGTACTACTACTTTTATCGATAGCGCTTATGCTTATGCTCCAGGTTCAGTACCAACCACATCATAAAGTACGCGGACGATACAACAGTGGTGGGACTCATCAGGGACAACAACGAACAGGCCTACAGGGAGGAGGTGAAACATCTGACAGACTGGTGTAACACCAACAACCTGATCCTGAATGTCGATAAAACAAAAGAGATCATTGTCGACTTCAGGAACAAAAAGCACTGTCACCCACCACTCCACATCAACGGCACAGCAGTGAAGACTACAGACAGCACCAAGTTCCTGGGGGTGCATATCACAAGCAGTCTGACCTGGTCCACTCACACGACATCACTATTTAAGAAGGCACAGCAGCGCCTACACTTCCTGCACAGCTCCCCCTCCCATCCTCACCACGTTCTACAGAGGAACCATAGAGAGCGTGCTGACCAGCGGCATCTCCATCTGGTCGAGAGACTGCAACGCCAAAGACTGGAAGTCTCTGCAGAGAGTGGTTAGGACAGCAGAGAAGATCATCGGAGTTTCTCTCCCTCCCATCAGAGACACCGCTCAGAAACGCTGCCTGACAAAAGCCCAGAACATGTTTAAAGACCCCCCTCATCCTCACCATGCTCTGTTCTCCCTGCTGCCCTCCAGCAAGAGGTTCCGCAGCATTAAGAGCAGAACAGCCAGATTCTGCAATAGCTTTTTCCCCCAAGCCATCAGACTGCTGAACAGCAAGTAGACCAGTAACACAGAGATTACATTACGCTGTGTAAAGAGCACATATTTGTTATATAGTATGTCTATTTTATTTATATGTATAGTAAATCTTTATATTTTAAACGCACACTTTATCTTTAATTTTGTCAGCACCACGTCACTATTATTTATACGTACAATTTTAGCAAGTTTTTATATTGTCCTGTTCCTGTAAGCCAGTACAACGACATTTCGTTTTAATAGTACACTCTGTGTCTTGTTGAAATGACAATAAATTATGTCTATGTCTTATCGATCCGGTCCTTTAACATTACTTTTATCGGTTCTTTTGGAGAGAAAAAATAAGGTAAACTAACTAAACAAATTGTGAACAAAACTAACATTGCTTTTTATTTCAATTAAATACATAATATTTCACATCAAAATAAACAACAATGTTTTAACAAATCGTATTAAATAATGTGACGGAATTGTAAACAGAATAGCTGAAACTTTAACAAAATAAATAACTCAGTTACCTCTAATCATTAACCCATGTTTGTATCATGTAGTTAACTCTGTGTGTTGCTGCTAGCATACATAACACCTGACGTGGAAACGTTACTCGTGGATGGGGCTACAGAGCTGCTAGAAAGACAGTCGAACCCGGTGCATTCCTCCGTCTGGACACCATTGTTTGGTTTTCCATGGTAACGTGTCATTTTAGTAGCGCGAGCAAATGCAAGTCTGAGAGGGTCTTCAGGAGGAAGATAGTCAGAGAAAACAGAACAAGAATGGACAACTCAACCCTCTGCACACTCCTTTCCTGTACATTAAACTATACAGACCAGTATAGTCTTCTTTTTTCCTGCTACGCTCTTGTTTGACAAGCTGAATGTTGACTGGTGTTTGACTGAAGTAAGCTCTGTGAAAAGTTCCAGTTATTAACTCGGTATTTACAAAGCTGTCATCTCCACATTTGGAGAAAGTTACAAGCCGTTTGACAGCAGCACATCTGCATATTTCACAGAAGGCTCGTTTAGTGGTTTTGCAAATAATTAACCACTCTCTGTTTTTGTACCATTCTGCATTGAAGTACCTTCTCTTTGCCCAAATAAGCTTTTATTGTCCCGTCACAATGTCCCGACAACAAACCTCCATGCAGTCGGAACCAGCCTGTTTCGGTTCAACGATGCCGGCGGCGGCGGTTTTGACAGCCTCTGCGGCCGCAGAGCTGCTGCTGGGGTTCATCTGGCTGCGCTGGTTCTATGGTTGAAGGACCAGGCTCTGGAGCTGGTTCTATGGTTGAAGGACCAGGCTCCGGAGGTGGTTCTATGGTTGAAGGACCAGGCTCCGGAGCTGGCTCTATGGTTGAAGGACCAGGCTCTGGAGCTGGTTCTATGGTTGAAGGACCAGGCTCCGGAGGTGGTTCTATGGTTGAAGGACCAGGCTCCGGAGGTGGCTCTATGGTTGAAGGACCAGGCTCCGGAGGTGGTTCTATGGTTGAAGGACCAGGCTCCGGAGCTGGTTCTATGGTTGAAGGACCAGGCTCTGGAGCTGGTTCTATGGTTGAAGGACCAGGCTCCGGAGGTGGTTCTATGGTTGAAGGACCAGGCTCCGGAGCTGGTTCTATGGTTGAAGGACCAGGCTCTGGAGCTGGTTCTATGGTTGAAGGACCAGGCTCCGGAGGTGGTTCTATGGTTGAAGGACCAGGCTCTGGAGCTGGTTCTATTGTTGAAGGACCAGGCTCCGGAGGTGGTTCTATGGTTGAAGGACCAGGCTCTGGAGCTGGTTCTATGGTTGAAGGACCAGGCTCTGGAGCTGGTTCTATGGTTGAAGGACCAGGCTCCGGAGGTGGTTCTATGGTTGAAGGACCAGGCTCCGGAGCTGGTTCTATGGTTGACGGACCAGGCTCCGGAGGTGGTTCTATGGTTGAAGGACCAGGCTCCGGAGCTGGTTCTATGGTTGAAGGACCAGGCTCCGGAGGTGGTTCTATGGTTGAAGGACCAGGCTCCGGAGGTGGTTCTATGGTTGAAGGACCAGGCTCCGGAGTTGGCTCTATGGTTGAAGGACCAGGCTCCGGAGGTGGTTCTATGGTTGAAGGACCAGGCTCCGGAGGTGGTTCTATGGTTGAAGGACCAGGCTCCGGAGCTGGTTCTATGGTTGAAGGACCAGGCTCCGGAGTTGTGGATGTCAGGGATGTGACATTCAAGTTGTTGAATTTCAGCTTAGTTTGACTGTATTTTGTTTTCTTATGCGCCGGTTCTTCTGACATGTTTGCAAGTTTATCTATCTAGGTTAACGGCTGACACACACTGAACAACGTAACTCATAACGTAAACAACGTAACAAATAAACACATCTAAGCTTTGTTATTGGTTGTAATGTACATGGATACATTTGAATGGTGTGACAATGTCCTATTTGATTGGATTAAAATGTACATATTCTTCCTGTTATGTCTGCCTGCTGTATTTTACCTAATGCAAAGTGACCTGCTCCATCGAAATCAGTCGCATTGATCCGAAGACACATTTTGAGTTGTATACACTGTTGGAAAGAGGAGATTCCTAGCTTTCTAATGATATCAGGATTGTTTTTGTACTATATTAAGCAAAATATGTCACATTATATAATGACTGTCACCGAGTCCTCATTTTGAAAAAAAGGCCTTAAAGTTTCCTCTTCTCTGGATCGATCTGATTGATTATTAGCGGAGCAAATGATCAAAGTAGTACGGAGGGAAGATATTTTCGTTTGGATTACTGGTCTGGGGGGAGCTCGCGAGTGTGTGCGTGTGTACCACGTGTGTGTGTTTGTGTATTTTTGCGTTTGTTTCCCGGGGAAAACTTTCAGGAGAAACACCGGCTGTTGTTATGCTTGCTGTGACGTCAAATTACTCCGTTCTCCGCTTGTAATTATGCCGAAGCTTCAAAGCTGTATTTATCATCTGAATTTGCCGAAACAAGTTTAATATTCTGAAAGCCAAGACTTTGTTTATTTGAAATCAGATGAAAACAAACTGTAACGGAGCCTGCGGTGTTATCTATGATTACTATGCCTTACATTCATAATGTCAGCGGAGGGAGGGGAAGCGGCGCTGTGGAAGAGCAGAGTGGCGAGTGAGAGGCCAGCTGTGTTCTTCCCTTTACAAGCTTCACAAATGCCTGTAGCTAATGAGATTGAATATAACAATCAACAATAACCAAATATACACAGCTAGATCAGATGGCGTTCTTTTTAGATGCGACTTTAGAGTAGAGGGGAATTATTGAAACGGGATGTGTACAGGGTTCCGCGGCATCCGCTGCTGCGAAAATGTGGGGCAGGGCCGTAAAGTGGGGGGGCCAATGGCCCCCCCGCTTCCGGCGCCCTTGACGCAACCCCACTTTGAACGACGGACTTGCACCCTTTCACCGCGCTGTCTACGCTTCCAAAGGAAGGACGCTGCACGACTGCCTTATCTACTGAATCTGGTGAGTGATTTAGCTAACAGGGCTTGGTTGAATTCTCGTACTTTTGGGTGTAACACAGCAGCGACGTGCAGTCAGGGGAGGCAGGGGAGGCAGAGCCTCACCTGTCATACTCATAGACTGGCCATACTCCAATGTAACGGAACAACAACTAAAGAAAAACTAAATAGTAATAATAATAACATGTCTCCACTGATCTGTGTTGTAAATGTGATTTATGTATGATTCCAATCGCTTTTTATAGTCAAAATCAGCAAATTTTCCAAGCTCCGCTACAACTACATGGGAGCGATGAGGAGTGAGGCAGGGACGAGCTCTGCCTCACGTAAGCCCACAGTAACTTGCTGGAGCGCGGGCACTAATTTAGCGCGGGCACTTATTTTGTGAGCGCGCTCAAGCCAGTTACTGTGGGGTGAGGTGAGGCACAGATGAGCTCTGCCTCACCTCAGAATGCGTCACCTCACAGAAACTGGCTGGAAAGCGGACCCTAAGCGTATGCCTGCACCATCTCACTGTAGGTCACCAATGTAATGTTTGTAGATCCCTTTATTACATTTATCCTCGCCATCCATAGTCTCTAAATAACTTATTTCACGTATATATGATATTTAGGCTCGCCGTACAACGGCAATGAAAAAAGCACCAGGGGAGGCAGCCATAACCTCTGCCGCACTGAAGGGGGCGCACATAAGCCCACAGGTCCTTGTTGCTACTGTTATTCTATGCAGAGACGGTATGGAGAGGCGAAGTCCCTCCCCTTCCGAAAGCCTCCATGGGACCCCGGAAGCGGAAAATTATACATTGAAGTCAATGGAGAGAGAAAGGTTATCTTTTGATCCCGTTTGAATTGTGCCACGAATGACACATATGATGTTTGTCAATTTAAAAGAACATTTTGCAAGTCAAAAAAATAAAAATGTGTCGTAAAACTGTGAAGTTACACATTTTTTTGTGTGAAACCGCTCAGTGAACTACAGGTCTCTGGTCTCGCACAATTCGCGTCACCAACATAAAGATGGCCGTCACGTTAGCACATTTCAACACATTCTTTCAGAATGAGAATAACATTATTTTACGAGGTGAAAATCACTACAAGTCTGGGCACGTTGAGAGCCAGCATGCGGGACCGGCTTTACAAGGTTTCGGTGAGTAATATGAGTGCAATGTTTAACGTTAATGTCAGCTAGCTAACATTAGCTAACAAGGTACACTAACGTGTTTTGTTTTAGCAACTAGTTTTCTCCTTAAGAACTTCGTGGTCTCTGTGTATGCTGTGGATAACATTAGTGTTCACAAGAACAAGGTACACTCCCGTGTTTTGTTTTAGTTGCTCTTCAGATTGAAGCGGACAGTTTTATATCGACTATACTGTATGTGTGATCTCCTTTTTCTCGTTGTGTCATTTGAGTTTATTTGCTGTGTGTAGATTCAAGGATTTTGGTTATCTAGGCACAGCTGTGTGTGACTCCCTCTGGTACACCGGTATGTGTTTTCCTAATGTAGAGAGCATTGATTAATTAATAAACTACACACTGAGTCTAGATCCTGACCAAATCCTTTTTTATTGTTGATCAAATGTTTTTCAAAAATGTATTCATACACATTTAGAAAAATACAATGTACAATCACAACCAATACAACACAAATTACAAAAAATACAGAAAAAACAAACAATAACAACAATCAGACAAGAGGACAAAACTATGGAAAAATAAACCCTCCCACCCCCAGATCCGGACCATCCTTGTATTATTGCTCATTCAATCTATTATAGCATGCTAACAAATGGTACTTACTTTATTTTTACAGATCTGCATGGGAGACGATGGCGCGATGCAGAGCGCTGTCTGTGATTGTGCACAGGAGATGTACAAATGCAGCCACGCTGCAGCATTGGCAATATTTGCCATGTGGCAGATCAGCTCCACAGATGTTGAGTGCCAGTGGAGAAAGCCTGGCACTTAAAAAGTAGTCCAGCCGGTGTCTCAACTTTACCAACAGCGAGAGGAGACATACAACCCACTGGCCAGAGACATCGCCAACTGTCAACTGGGGGGTTGTAAACGAAGCCGAAGGGGTGAAGGCTTTTGTGGAGGCTTTTGTGGAGGCCTATCAAGTGACAGTGTTCGAATCGAGTCTGGTCTCTTTGTGAGTGAGTCGGGTGTTTTGGGAGCATCACCCGATGGACTTGTGCAGCCATCTGCCCTGCTGGAGGTGAAGTGTCCACACAGCCAGAGGAACATGACCATCGCGGAGGCAGTCCAGTTACCATCCTTCTGTCTCCGTGCGGAGGGTGGGTCATATATTCTCAAGGAGAATCACCCATACTGGCACCAGGTCCAAGGGCAGCTGCATATCACAGACCGGAGTCTCTGCTACTTTGTTGTGTGGACCACGAAGGAGGCGATCATCATCCCCATCCCCAAATACCCTGCATGGCATGGAAATCTCCTCCTCCTGGAACAATTCTACACCCAGCATATGCTCCCTGTGTTGGCCAGTAGAGAGGAGGACATTTCAATAAACATACTCTTAACACCCTCGGACTCTGCGTTGTGTTTCGTATGTGTGATGGGGTGTTATGCAGAGGGGAGGAAAACAGGACACAGCAGATTGTGATTGTGGTGGAGATACTGAGCAGTTATTTAATTGTTGCATGTAATTATTATTATACTGCGTGCTTCTGAGTTATTCCATATTTTGCTGTAACATGGATCTGTATGTAACTCTATATTTACTTGTTATCTAACACACTTCCTTCTACATCATACACCATCATTATACATGATGGTGTATATATGATATATATATTTGTATACATATCTGTAAATTGTATAATTTTATTTAAACGTCTTTTTGATCTCTCAAACTGAGTAAGATTGACAATAAAGTTGACTTTGAAAAATATATATATATTCTTTATGAAAATAGTTGACAAGTGTTGACAAGTTGACAAGTAGTCAAATGAATCCAAATGAAACGTTGGACTGATCTACAACTATGCCTTTAAATCTCTACGGACTGTTTTTCAGTGGGATGGCAAGTTCCTATCTTTAAACATTTATTAGTTTTTTCTCAGAACAGATTTGATTTTCTGAAGTTAATTTAACTTTGCCGACCATGTAAGGTCATCATTAAAAGGTACAATCAATTTGTTTATGGTTGACTAAAATAATGAAAAACATTCATTTGGATAATTTACTGACAGAATAAGAAACTCAATGATGCTCTACTCACCTGTTCCTTTTTTATAAAGTGAAACAGTTGAAACGATAGATTTTAGTAAACTTAAAAACAACCTTCTCCAAAAGCTATCAAGGAATATACCGAATACTTGTTTTAGAACTTTATTACATATTTGTATATAAATAGTTTGAATGATCCATAATTGACAGAAGCTTGTGTTTACACTGACCTGTTACTCATATATTAATGTCTTTGTAACTTCAGTAAACCACTACCTCACTCATTTCTTTCATTCATCACGGTTCAGTAAACTAAGTGATACATGAACCAGTTTAATCATTATAATAACGTAGGATTGCAACTCTTTGAAAATGTATGTGGCTCTTAAAAGAGCTGTTGTGTTTGGGTGTGCTGGTCTCAGGTCAGTCTAAGCCCTCTCTCCGCGGATGCGGCGGGCCAGCTGGATGTCCTTGGGCATGATGGTGACCCTCTTTGCTTGGTTCATCTTACTGGGGGACAGCTACATGGATGTCGGTGCAGTCCACAATCATTGCGCAGTTGAAGGCAGAATGAATTTATTATTGACTCAGAATGAAGCACAACTTCATGTCATACAATACAATGACTTTATTTGTAATTGTGTAAAAACATATGAGCATTGATTAGCAAGCAGGACCTGCAGGAACAGAGAACGGTGATGGATGGAGCTGGGAAGAGAGAAGAATAAAGAAAACAGATCAACTTTATTATCGGATATTAAAAATTCAATTTCAAAACAAGTTGCCGCTCCTACAGTTTTCTAGTATGTAAAGATGATTTCACATGACCTATGCAAAATATCACACTCAATACATGTGTGTCTCTGGGGGGTGCATTGTGCCTTTGATGTATATAAATAATATATCATAACCAAATACTATTACGTACAGTGGAAATCAGGTTGCCAGAGCAGGTCAGTGTGCATGTTCCTCAACGTCTCAGCAGTTACAGGTGAGGTAAAGAAAATAAAAGAGAAAAAGGTCAGTAACAACACTTTAAAGTAACAACACTTTGAATAATTATCTCTTCTAACAATTTCTCTCAATAAGCACACAACGACTGTCTTTCCAACAAACAGATTGTCATCACAATGAAACACGTCCAGAAGAATGTCATGCAAAGCTCCCTGCCTGCCTTCGACTCTCCCTGAACTGCTTCCTTAGCACCCGGTGGAGGGCGCAGTAGGCTACTCTTCAAATGTTTCACGAAATACTTACCATCATGTTTGGTTACTGTTTAACATTTTGGTTTACTTCATGTAATAAAATAATAACTTCATGGTAAGGCTACTAAAAATGACAAGGCTAAGTAATGTAATGCTAACTAACGTGCTCGCTACTCGTCGCTACTAGCTAGGTAGCTAACTTGACTATGTTCCATGCACAACATGTATATTACCTATGATATTACCTGATATGTCTGATCCAGCGACTCCTGGTCCTTTCATCAGACGGGAATCGATAGAAGGAGCAAGTGGTATGATCACTTTTATGACTACAACCTGGTACAAAGCACACAGGCATCTTGTAAAAGTGAATTTATTTTTAGCGATCTATAATTTATTGGAGGGAATAAATCAGTTATGAGATCTTCTTCTTCTTCGCTTTAATTACGAGTCTTATTATAAATCACCGAGCATGCCTGTGACATCACTTACGCGACCCAGAATGGGATTTGGCATTTGTAGTCTTTGTAGTAGCGTATTTTTCATAGTCTTATATTTCAGCAGTTTTACGACAAAATGTGACTTTTTTTACATGGAAATTATTGTTTAAGATTGACAAACATCATATGTGTAGTTCGTGGCACAATTCAAACGGGATCAAAAGATATGTGTTCTCTCTCCATTGAATTCAATGTAAATGTTTCGCTTCCGGGGTCCCATGGTCCGGAAGTAGATGGGCGTGACTTCGCCTCTCCATAGACGCGAACAACAAACTAGACTTTTGAAACTAGAGGAAGATAAGGAGGACTTTTACAAAAAAGTAATAGAGATTGTTGTCCAGAAGGATAGCATGGACTTCATCTTCAAGTCAAGGTAAGACCACATTGGTAATGAAAATTGGTTCTTACTAAGAAAGAACAATCCAATATTTAGATTGTGGGTATCCTTTTGTTGAACGGTCTGTTTAAAATGAATCGAAACATCAGACCAAAAAAGCTTTTGAAAATAACAGAATATTTCGATTAAGGTCAGAATATAATATTTGTAAATCTGACTCTGAAAGAATCAGTGCCTCACCAGCCATGAACCTCACCGCACGTCACTGTAACACAGCCACAGGAAGTATCAACTGGCGGGAACACGGTGTGGGCTTCTCTCGCATTGTTTAAGTACTTGTTAGAGGAAAATAAAATGTTAACAGACTTTGACAGTTACAGGTAAATTCGAATAATGCTGCAGTTTATTTTCTGAATTAAAGTTCCATTCGTTCCGTGGAACGGACTTTTTATTTTGGCGGAAGCATTACGATCATTTTTAAGTCAATTAAATCATTTAAAAATCGATATTATGAATAATTTGTTTGTTTTTTTAGTATGTAGCCGTGTAATAAGCGGTAGAATGTGCTGCTAGGTGGTCATTAGGGGGGGGGGGGGAATCCCCGCAGTGTGATCGTGGAGCCCGCGGAGGGATCTAGATCTTAATAGCGACCGCATTAAGTTTTCAGTTGATTTACCTCACTTAACTGCAGCACTTCTACGCTACTGCAGTCAGGCAATGTGTGTTTCCCTCGCTTTTGTTAACTGTTACTGAGCGATAGTAGGCTACGAGGTGCAGATAGTTTTAAACAGATAGTGCTGTACTTGTTTCACTTTTTCGTGTTCACTGAAAGACGTAGATTTTTTTTCACCCAGTTGCTGTTTTTGTCACCTTTCTTTTAGTCGTGTGAGTCGGACACCACCCCACATTAACGCCGGACGCTCGAACCCTGCCACAGGCTGTCTCAGGCTTCCATCATAGGGAGAGGAGGGTGGCGCTTGGACGGCTGCGTTGTGCTACTACATCAGGTGAGACGCCATTTAGCTAACATTAGCGACCACATTACGTTATCAGATGTTGTTGATTAACATCCCTTAAAGGTGGGGTATGTAATTTATTTCAGAAACACTTATTGTTATATTCCATGGAATGCTCTTAACATCCCGATAGCAATGCATATATGAAATGCTTTGACAATAAATACATACAAAATGTTCATCTGTGGATGCCGTAGTGCTGTAAAAAGCACGACCAATCATTTTAGCCTGCCCGGCTAAAATAGCTGGATGGCCTACCTGCCTGTCAGCCTGAGAGGGGTCTGCCTGCAGGCTCCACTCTCAGGAACCTCCACTCTCACGGAGGTGATGAGTCCGCTCACCATGCACTTTGGGTCGGCCTTGGGCAGGCCTTTTGAACCCCCCATCCTGGTTCTCGTAATAGTTGACTTAGCCATTTTTCGCTCAAACCATGGAGGAATGTAACGGGAGTTAACAGGGGACTCTGCCCGCCTCATGAGTGCCTATTTTCGGACACTTTTTGTCACTTTCCCCCCTATTTTCCCCGGTTTGATTAATTTGTCTTTTTTTGGCTATTTCACCTGGTTCCTTCTAACGGGGACATAGCCCGGTCTCGGGTGTCCTGCTACGGCCTGTGTCCAGCCGTTCCCCCTACCCCCACCACTCATCCATATATTAACCGATTTTGACAATTCTTGTTGCATTTGTGTCCTCTCTTCTCACTGATAGAATGGCAAACGCGACCCACCATCGGAGGGCCTCCACCGGCCTAGTGCCGGTGTCCTGGCGGTCGGTTCCTCCGAACTGCGGGTTCGACTCTGATGGCCGCGAGGGTGTGCTGCGTGTCTCTTCCCGGGCCGGGCCGATATGAAGCATGACCAAGACGCATCGTCTGACTCGGGGGTCCCACCACGGGTCCCGCAGCGGGATGGAGGTTCCAGGCTGAAACCTCCCCAGGTTTGTTTGTCCTTTTGTGTTCTAAATGTAATGTTCATAAAATGTAGTTATATCCTCATACCTACTTAAATATCTGATTGTATTAAGATATTACTGCGAGAAGTGCACAGAGGCATCTTGAAAAATCAGATGGTGAAGCAAGCAAAAGCTGTCTAAATAAAAAAATGCACTTATTTGTTTCACCAAGGATGATTTCATTTGACAGTTTTACATGGTTTGTTCTCTTTTGTGTTTCAGGTTTATTGCGAGTTCAACAGAGTGGTGGGGTAAAATCTCAAGGACAACTTCTTCGATGCACTTGACCGTTTCTCTCCGAGCCAGATGGACCTCTTTAGGAAGAAGAAGGGTGTCACTGGCCAATTTCTGTCTGAGCTTTTAAGTCAGACAAAGGTGGGTTTACTTAACATCTGTCTACCCAATCTCTTTCCTCTCTCCTTGTTCCTCTTCTGTCCCTTTGACTTCCTTCTCATCTCTTCTTTTCTCTCATTTGCTGCTCTTGTCCTGTCAATTTAATTGCATCTCTTCATGTGTCATTGTTTCCTCTTTTCCCTTGTTCCTTTTGCTTTGCTCTCTTGTTTTGTTTCCTATTCTATTCTTTGGTCAAGAAGAAATGATGTTCTCTCCCTTTTCTATTCTCCCATCATGTCATCTCCTTGTGTCCTCTCCTTTACTTTCAAGTATATTTGCAATAAAGTAATTGTGTAGAGTTTGTAGAATGTATTTGATGAATATATAACCATTCTTTGTTATCTCCACTATATTCCAGACCACGGAGCCAACAGCCATCAGATGCCTTTGTGTTCGGGGACTGCCAATCATCTTGGGGGATGAGCCTTCTGCCTTCTTCAAGACCTGCACCGTAAGTGACTTTAACCCTTGTGTTATGTTCACATTTTGCACCCTTTGGTAATTTTTGGGTGAAATTGACCCGGGACATATTTCAGTTTAAAAAAATACGGAACTAAATGTAACTTACACTATTCCTTATATATATTGTCTTTAACTAATTCACCAACAATATAAATGAAATATATGTTTTTTAAATATGTATGATGCTTTTCATTATAAACAGTGGAAGCTACTTTTTGGTGGACGATGTAGAATGATCTGTCACTCTTTATTTCTCTGTTAGGATGCATTACATTACATTACATTACATTACATTGCATTACATTACATTACATTGCATTTAGCTGACGCTTTTATCCAAAGCGACTTACAATAAGTGCGTTCGTCCAACAAAATACAACTTGAAGAAAACAGAATCATAAAGTACATCAGGTTTCATAGAGCCAAACATTTCAAGTGCTACTCAACTGGCTTTAGGTAAGCCAGTCCTTTATTAGTATAAAAGTGCTTCGTTAATAATTCTAACGCTCGAAGTGGAGTCGAAAGAGATCAGTTTTCAGTTTGCGCCGGAAGGTGTGTAAGCTATCTGCCGTCCTGATGTCAATGGGGAGCTCATTCCACCATCTTGGAGCCAGGACAGCAAACCCACGTGTTTTCGCCGATGGGAACTTGGGTCCCCCTCGCAGCGAGGGCACAACGAGTCGTTTGGCTGATGCAGAGCGTAGATGGATGCGGCTGATAAGGAGGTGTACAGTCAAACTCCACTGGGAATCCTCCGTGTCGGAGAAAATCCTCAGCTCAACCCATCCAGTGTGGCAATCGTCTTGGAGGGGAATGTGGTGATGGATGGACCGGCTAACCTGCCTCAGGCCTTCGGTGTCCTGTTCAGACTCATTTATGCCCTGCAACTGGAGTACCCAAAGTGCATGAAAAACACTTTCCACTTTGTTCAGCAGGTGATATTAAAACTTGGTAAAGTTGAGCTGGCACCCAAAATTCAGACTTTGAAAAATCAGCTTACATTGTGAAACGGGGTTCTGAAAAGTTGGCTACTGTTACATATGGCAAGTATTTAGGCTTCCATATTGCATTTTGTTGTTGTTGCATGTTTGCACTGTTTGACCTATTAAGCTTGTTGGCATTTCCATTTGTGTTTTATTCTATAAACTACTGACAACATCTCTCCCAAAAGTCATTTATTTGCAGAAAATTACAACTGGTCAGAATAACAGAGAAAATGCTGTGTTTTCAAACCTCAAATGATGCAAAGAAAACAAGTTCAATCAATCAATGTTTATTTATTTAGCCCAATATCACACATGTTACATTTGTCTCAGTGGACTTTACAGTTTGTACAAAATATCAGTATGACAATACGACACCCTCTGTCCTTAGACCCTCTGTCCTTAGACCCTCTGTCCTTAGACCCTCTGTCCTTAGACCCTCACATCGTACAAGGAAAAACTTCCAGAGAAAACCCACAGTTTAAAGGGAAAAATGGGAGAAACCTCAGGGAGAGCAACAGAGGAGGGATCCCTCTCCCAGGACAGACAGACGTGCAATAGATGCCGTGTGTAAATTGAAAAGATAATACATTTTACAGCATATAGACCGAATGTTAGGAAATGCATGTGTCTGTAATAAGAAGATGAATCCACGAGGATATCCATCCAGGACCTATGATCCAGGACCACAGCCACGACTCAAGATCCAGGGCTCGCGATCCAGGACAGAGGAGCGCAGGATCATCCATGACTCCGGATCCCGGCGTATACAGACACCAAAAAGAAAGACATTTGGGGAAGCTGGGTTAATCGGAACATGAGAGTACACAGGTATAAACAGAGAGAAGGAAGAAGTAAGATGTCCCCCGACAAACTAAGCCTATATCAGCAAAACTAGGGGCTGAATCTAATCAGCCCTAACTATAAGCTTTATCAAAAAGGAAGGTCTTAAGCGCACTCTTAAAAACGGATAGGGTGTCTGCCGCCAGAACACAAACTGGAAGCTGATTCCACAAATGTGGAGCTTGATAAGAAAAGGCTCTGGCTCCCATTGTACTTTTAGAGACTCTAGGAACAACCAACAACCCTGCATTCTTGGAACGCAATGCCCTAGTAGGACAGTAGGGTATAATGAGTTCTTTAAGGTAAGATGGCGCCTGCCCATTAAGGGCTTTGTAGGCGAGAAGAAGAATTTTAAATTCTATCCTGTGTTCTATAGGGAGCCAGTGTAAGGCAGCCAGAACAGGAGTAATGTGGTCCCTTTTCCTAACTCTGGTTAGTACACGAGCCGCAGCATTTTGAATCAGCTGAAGCGACTTGACTGACTTCTTGGTACACCCTGATAATAAAGAGTTACAATAATCCAGCCTTGAAGTAACAAATGCATGGACTAGTTTCTCTGCATCGTTTTGAGGCAAGATATGCCTGATTTTTGCAATGTTACGTAGATGGAAGTAGGCGGTCCTTGAAATTGATTTTATGTGGGCGTTAAAGGATAAATCCTGATCAAATATAACACCAAGATTCCTTACAGTCTCACTGGAGGCCAAATTAATGCCATCCATAGTTAGTATATCCTTAGATAATTTGTTTCGTAGATTCTTCGGGCCAAGTACAATAACTTCAGTTTTGGTCGTGTTTAACATCAAAAAGTTTAAGGTCATCCACGTTTTTAAGTCCTTAAGGCAGTCTTGAATTGTATTTAGATGATTAATTTCATCAGGCTTGATTGATAAATATAGTTGAGTATCATCCGTATAACAATGAAAGTTTACAGAATGATTCCTTATAATATTGCCTAACGGAAGCATATATAATGTGAACAAAATAGGTCCGAGCACTGAGCCCTGTGGCACTCCATGGCTAACTTTGGTTTGCGTGGAAGATTCATCATTGACACGTACAAACTGAGAGCGTTCAGATAGATAGGACCTAAACCAGTCTAAAGCAGTTCCCTGTATGCCAACTAAGTGCTCTAGTCTTTGCAATAAGATATCATGGTCGATAGTATCAAATGCAGCACTGAGATCGAGCAAAACAAGAATAGAGACACGTCCCTTGTCAGAGGCTATTAGAATGTCATTTGTGACTTTAACCAGAGCTGTCTCTGTGCTATGATGTGTTCTAAAGCCAGACTGAAAAGCTTCAAATAAATCATTGTTTTTTAAGTAATCACACAACTGTTTTGCGACCGCTTTCTCAAGAATTTTTGAGAGGAACGGAAGATTAGAAATAGGTCTATAGTTGGCTAAAACCTCTGGATCGAGGTTGTGCTTTTTAAGAAGCGGTTTTATCACTGCTACTTTGAATGATTGTGGAACATAGCCTGATAATAAAGACATATTCATAATATTTAATAAATAAGTGCTAATTAATGGAAAAACTTCCTTCAACAGCTTAGTTGGAATTGGGTCTAACATGCACGTTGATGGTTTAGAAGAGAGAATCATTGAATTTAATTGTTCAAGGTTTATGGCTGAAAAGCATTCTAGTTTACTATCTAGTGTAATATTAGAACTTACGTTTCCGGGAGCTGTTGATAACACTATACTGGTCAAAGGCAAGAGGTCATTAATTTTGTTTCTAAGAGTAACAATTGTATCGTTAAAAAAGCACATAAAATCATTACTACTGAGTGCTATGGGAATAGAAGGCTCAATCGAGCTGTGGCTTTCTGTCAGCCTGGCTACAGTGCTGAAAAGAAATCTTGCATTATTCTTATTCTCATCTATTAATGAAGAGTAGTAAGCTGCTCTCGCTTTACACAATGCTTTCTTATATTCATTGAGAGTAATATGCCAAATAAATGTCGGATATGGGGTAAATGTCGTCAGTCATTAATTTATAGAATAAAACACAAATGTTAATCCAGTTTTTACCAATAGTAAAACGAGAGAAACTGGTAATTTTACAGAGGTCTCTTAATTTTTTCAGAGCTCTACATAAATATATAGATCTATATATCTTTATATATATATATATATATATATATATATATATATATATATACAGTAGAGAGATTGCTATTGTTTCATGTGAAAAATGTTCTCAGGAAAATGTATGGTACAATATTTTTGCCACAGTTTGTATAGGAAGCTCAATTTCATTGTATCCAAATGAAACACTCAAGTTTTAATAAAAGGTAAAACTTTATTTTTGTGTCTTTTTTGTAGTTGATGGAAAAAAAAAAAAAATATAAAAAAAAAATTCTAAGTTAAATAATTGGAAAAAAAACAATTGATATTACACAATATTTTAAGTAAAATCAACTTCACATGAAGTGCATTGTACTTCAGATAACAATTCCAGTCCTTGAATAATTTGAGTTTAATTCACTCAAGTTTTCATAATGCTTTACTTAAAAAAATAGAAAGTGGTTGACTTAAAAATGTAAGTAAAATCAACTTGAAGTGGATTGTACTTCAGATAACAATTAAAGTCCTTGATTCATTTGAGTTTAATTTACTCAAGTTTTCATAATGCGTTACTTAAATGTTTAAAGGCAACCACTTTACGCTATTTCTTTAAGTAGATTCAACTTAATCAAGAAAATGTAACACAGGATTAAGACTAAAACTAAATAAAAAAATAGCTGACGAAATGAACACTAGATTGTAGGAGTCCACTGTATCTTCGGGATCTGCCTCTTCATCTGGGAGCTTGGTGAGGAACGTCTCAGCTGTTCAACTTCTCGCTGAAGAGCTGCGCTCTTGTCTTTCTCAAACTGCAGCTCTTTTGAGAGCTTAGCTTGAGTGATAATATGCGCCACTTTGAGCTCCTCAAAATCGTCCCGAAGAACCGTCTTCTTCTTCTCCCTGAGACAATTGCTCTCGATAGCTGCAATCCTGGAGCTGCTGACGTCGTCTTGGTTACAGCTCCTCTTCAGCCTCTCCAGCTCTTTATGCATAGACCTACTTCTCTTGGTGTGCATCAGCTTGAGGGATTTCTCCTGACGTAACTGCAATTCAGTCTGGTCCAATTCTTCCTGTGCCTCCTTCTTGCTTTTGAGGATCTCTTGGTTGGTGCACTTCTGAAGAGCCAGCTCTCGTTTAGCCTCCTCCAGTGCTCTGCTGAGCCTTGAGTTATCATCAAAACTGTTAGCAGGCTCGTGCTTGAGCATATTGTTCTGCTCTCTTTGTGAGTTCTGCACGGTGTGGGGGTCCAGGGCCATCTTATGGGTTCTTCCTCGCTCCATCTTTATTTAGCAGGTCGAATATTTCCTAGCTTTGTGTGTCGATGAAGTCTGTCACTGGTGTGTCTCTGCTAAAGATGTGTCAGGTCACTCTGAAGAAAAGCTGTGTGTGCTGGCTCAGAGTCTGGGTCCTATTTGCTAACTATTTTGGAATGACCTGTGACATCACGATGATGTCATGAGCAGATAAAAGCACTTGGAACACATGATGTCATCGGAACACTGACCTGTGACATCACGATGATGTCATGAGCAGATAAAAGCACTTGGAACACATGATGTCATCGGAACACTGCCAACATTCTATAATGACATGTATTACATTACATTGCATTTAGCTGACGCTTTTATCCAAAGCGACTTACAATAAGTACATTCGACCAGGAAGACACAACCTTGAAGAAAACAGAATCATATAAGTATATCAGGTTTCATAGAGCCAAACATTTCAAGTGCTACTCAACTGGCTTTAGGTAAGCCAGTCCTTTATTAGTATAAAAGTGCTTCGTTAATAGTTCTAACGCTCGAAGTGGAGTCGAAAGAGATGAGTTTTCAGTTTGCGCCGGAAGATGTGCAAGCTATCTGCCGTCCTGATGTCAATGGGGGAGCTCATTCCACCATCTTGGAGTCAGGACAGCAAACCCACGTGTTTTCGCCGATGGGAACTTGGGTCCCCCTCGCAGCGAGGGCGCAACGAGTCGTTTGGCTGATGCAGAGCGTAGTGCACGCGCTGGGGTGTACGGTTTAACCATGTCCTGGATGTAGGAAGGGCCAGATCCATTCGCAGCATGGTAAGCAAGTACCAGTGTCTTGAAGTGGATTCTAGCAGTTACCGGAAGCCAGTGAAGGGAGCGGAGGAGCGGAGTGGTGTGGGAGAATTTAGGAAGGTTGAAGACCAGACGAGCCGCTGCATTCTGGATGAGCTGCAGAGGTCGGATGGCACATGCAGGTAGACCAGCCAGGAGGGAGTTGCAGTAGTCTAGGCGTGACTACATGTCATGTTTGGAACTCACCATAACAACTGAGCCATGGGACTCAATTTCCCAGAATCCTCCATGGGTATCCGCTATCACCTCCTGAAAAAGGAGACTCTTCAAATCAACCGCAACCAAAATTAATTAACAGTTTTAAGAGTAAATTAAGAAATGTTTCCAATATTCTGGGTCTAAAAGAAACTGGTTAATTCAGGTTTCTAACACAGGTTTTCAAGACGTTATACACACTGCACTGATGTAGTACTTTATATGTATTATTCTTTATTTGTTATGTACTGCATTCAATTTAAATGTTCTCATGATATAAATAGGTTATGTGTCATGTTACATTTCTCGTATATATGGTACATGAAAAAAAGTAACATTTAAAACATGGCACAAACACAACTAAAAACTACAGCTACTTTTGAATAGTCATTCAGTGTTCTTTGGTGGACCAGTGCAATATAGACACTGTATCTAAATCAAAGATTTTTTATTTATAGGTTATTTTGTGATACATTTTAAATTATATTTGCAAGAACATTCAGTTCAGTTTGCTGCCATGAATTGTGTGTTTGCTTGGATTTCAAGTGTACATGTGTGTTTGGTAGAACGTATGTGCTACATGCATGTGTGGGACATTACATTACATGTCACTTGTTAGACGCTTTTATCCAAAGAGACTTACATACTCAACACTGTGGGCAATCCCCACAGGAGCAATTTGGGGTGAAGTGTCTCAGGGACACAACGACATGCTGACTGCAGTGGGACTTGAACCTGTGACCTCCTGATCCAAACACCAATCCACTGCGCCACACGCCTCATGCTGGTGTTGAAGGGTTTTTGTCGCCGCATGACCGTAATGGATGTAGAAAGAGACTTCCCAGATGGCAGAGGAGGGGATGACCAACACCATGACCAACAACAAGAGAAAATATAGCCTTTGTTCCTTTTGACCTTGTCTCTGGTGTCGTGCATTGTCCTCTCCCTTTAGTGCAGTGTTAGAATGCTTGGTAACCAGGTAGTTTATTGATAAGGTACAAGCTCTTCTACACAGTTATAAATACATTATTGATATCTTGAGTAGTCAAGTTGAACAACAAACAAATTAAACGTAGCAATGTTTTGGTTTTTAAAAAGCTCTAGTATGAAATGTAAGACTTTAGAAAACGTATGTACTGTAAACTTCAATGTACCCACGTTGCAGAGGTCTGTGGGCCCTCCAACAAAGCTGAGCACAAAAATCATAGGACATAGCATTTATTATTTTCTTGAAATCTGCGAGCTTATGCCTGAGACGCAGAATATTCACTCCGCACTCGCCTCCCACAGCGGGGGAACAGGCCTGGCTCTGAGGTTGTAAATAAAACGCTTGGCTGATGTTTCCAAAGAAGCAAACAAAGGGAGACAGGGAGACCCAGAGCGAGTCATGTCCATAAAACAGTGAAATACTGTAAGAGGTGATGGCAGCCGCTTCGAGACCAGACGCTCTGAGATTCCTGAGCATCTCCCGGCTGGAACACCCACCATACTTTGCAAAGAAGGGAGGGCAGGAGGATTTTCAGGTATTCACTAACACTGTAAAGCCCCGGACACACCAAGCCGATTTTGGCCGTCGATGGATGTCAGGCCGACGATGAGAGTCCTGTCGCCCTACTCAGATTGGTGTGTCTCGCACCGTCGTTGTCTTTTCGGCCGTGCCGACACCTTTATGGCGAAGACCTACCGATTCGACAAGCCGAAGGCTGTCGGTCAAATAAATCACTCTGATTGGCTGTTCAGCTAGCGAATCAGTGCATGAGAAGCTAAACGGAAGTGAGGGACCCAAACAAACGATTAAAAAGCATAATCTGAGATTCCATTGAACTCCAGCTCTCGACTCAGGTTCGGGAAAGCCCCGTGAGCTTCTCGCTGTAGAGTGGAAATGGAACGCACACGCTATTTGTTGTTTGTTTATATCACGCAGTCTGTTCTTCTTCTCTCGGTTATCACACAGTCTGTGGCTGTTTCTCAATCTCGAGGGATTCTGGCTTCCAAGCCAATATTTCAAGGATGCTATGTCATCGAGTGCCGCCGAAGGACTGTTTCCAATCTCCAGCATGCTTGGAATTCCACCGAGGGCCGCGTCCTTGGTTTGGGGGGAAATTTCGAGGCTGCACATGGGTAGACTTCGCGTCCTTAAAATCCCCACAATGCTTTGCGCACGGACCAATTTCAAAAACCCTTGCGAAGAATGGCTGAACCGACATTTAAATGTAAGTATGTGCGTAGAACATGTGTTGGTAAATATGTTACTTTGTTACATTTGTTATCACCAAAAATGTGTTCCGTGAAAGTAAAGCATGTTCATGATTAGATCGACATCGTGAGGTATTTATTTTCGGTACAGTTTATGTTGAAACCGTTAGAGAGAGTGGCACACTTGTTAGCCTGTTCCATTCTTCTTCGTTTTCCGAAGCCGTGGCTTGGAAGTATACTTGCTTCGTTTCTGAAGGAAGTGACTTGGAAGTACGCGACTACCAAGCCAGCATCCTCGCGATTGAGAAACACCCCTTCTTCCGGTTGTTGCCTCTTTTGAATGACGAATACACACTACCGCCGCCTACTGGTAAGGAGAGTTATTGCCACTCATGCATGCGCAGTTCGTACGTGCTACTTGGCTGAAGTCTTTGCGGTGTGTTCCAGCGCGACTGTTGGCCAAGACGTATGTTAGGAGATCTGATCAGTGATATTGAGTAATGTTGCCAATGTTACATTGTTGTGATGTTTAGAGTTTTGGTGGTCCTGATAATTTATTCCGGTAAATTATTCTGACCTACTAATTGACCTTTCCGAAGTTATTGAGTCTATGTAAGTTTGCGGCTTGACTCAGATCCACCAACGTCAGCAAGATCTCACCTCTACTAACTTCCCGAAGAACCAAGGTTTCAATTAACTGCTGTTTCAATTCAGACAACTCTTTTTTAATCTGTTTAAGCGATCCCGAAGGATTTTGATATCAGTAAATGGAGTGTGCTCCTACCTAAGTGTGTGTGGCAGGGTGCAATCTTACCTTGGAAGCAGGAGAGGAGGGCACAGGTGTCTTTTAAATTATCCCAGTCCAAAAGGTGGGATCAGTTTATTTGAAGAAAAATAGGTCCAAACTAATACAGGGTTTTTACCTTCTCTCTTTACAACATTATAATCATCCTAACAAAAAACCGTGCTGTGATCATGTTCAAATGAAACTTTAATTCACAGTCTTACATTTATTACCAAAATGTTTTAATTTCAACTGCCCATTTCAGTTGTGACATTTTAAAATTCTCCCGATAGAATTTAGAGGTATTTCCTCGTAAAAAGACCGGTGACAATAAAAAGCGCATTCAACTTTTTCATTTCACCAACTCAATTCACATCAGTTTCATACCGTTTTTTCCGACACAGACGGCGGATTAACACTCAAAACCCATACCTGTCCGCAAAATTCGGGGGGCAAGATTTTCCCCACAGGTAGCGGTATTTATAATATTCATACACTTTTTCCGACACAGATGGCGGATTAACACTCAAAAACCCATACCAGTCCGCAAAATTTGGGGGGGCAAGATTTTCCCCACAGGTAGCGGTATTTATAATATTCATACACTTTTTCCGACACAGATGGCGGATTAACACTCAAAAACCCATACCTGTCCGCAAAATTCGGGGGGCAAGATTTCCCCACAGGTCGCGGTATTTATAATATTCACAAACACCTCTCTCATCAAATCATTCCACTCAGCCAACAACCAAGAAATTCGAGAGATATTTACCCCGTCTGACAGAACCAATACCGAGAGCTAGTTACCCAGCTCTGAAGCACACAGCCTACCCGGAGAGAGTCTACCAGGGGTTACCCCCCCTCTCCTCGCGCTCTCTCAAAAAACCAGTCTCTTTATGCTAAAAAAACTGGATCCTAAACCCAAAAAAACAAACTCCTCCTCTTCACCCAATTCAGTTGAAAACTGCGCATGCGCACTAATGTACAAGGCTAAACATGTCCCGACATGTTCCACAGCTGTTATGGGATAAGACACCCTTTCATATGAGGTAAAAAGGACATGAACTCTCTTTGGCCTCTAATGTTTCTCCCCTTAGTGTGAAGCCCCCCCCTCCCTGTGGACTGCTGCCAGAGGAGAGGAAGAAAACTCAACCTAAACAAACCACTTTGTTTTGTTTATACTGTAACTATAGAAAACCTAAAATATGAAGCATTTTCATTGTGGGTTATACAAGAATATAATTGATTATATTTGATTATAACTAACTTTCGTTTTTAAGTATTAAACATACTATGAAAACTCACAACACCCTCTTTTCAAAACGCAAAGTTATCAAAATAACAACAGAAAAAATTGTAAGCATAGATACATATTCAAAAACCGTCAAGAAGCATTCTCATTATGGGTTTATACAAGAATATGATTGATCATGTATGATTTATAATTAACTTTCGTTTTTTAAGTATTCACTTCATACCATGATCTCAATTAACTTTCGTTTTAAATATTCACTTCATATGAAGATCTCAACACTGTTAGGATGCGGCTGATAAGGAGGTGTACAGTCAAACTCCACTGGGAATCCTCTGTGTCGGAGAAAATCCTCAGCTCAACCCATCCAGTGTGGCAATCGTCTTGGAGGGGAATGTGGTGATGGATGGACCGGCTAACCTGCCTCAGGCCTTCTGTGTCCTGTTCAGACTCATTTATGCCCTGCAACTGGAGTACCCAAAGTGCATGGAAAACACTTTCCACTTTGTTCAGCAGGTGATATTAAAACTTGGTAAAGTTGAGCTGGCACCCAAAATTCAGACTTTGAAAATCAGCTTACATTGTGAAACGGGGTTCTGAAAAGTTGGCTACTGTTACATATGGCAAGTATTTAGGCTTCCATATTGCATTTTGTTGTTGTTGCATGTTTGCACTGTTTGACCTATTAAGCTTGTTGGCATTTCCATTTGTGTTTTATTCTATAAACTACTGACAACATCTCTCCCAAAAGCCATTTATTTGCAGAAAATTACAACTGGTCAGAATAACAGAGAAAATGCTGTGTTTTCAAACCTCAAATGATGCAAAGAAAACAAGTTCTTCATTATTAAACAACACAATACTAATGTTTGAACTTAGGAAGAGTTCAGAAATCAATCTTTGGTGGAATAACCCAGATGTTTCAATAACAGCTTTCAATGCGTCTTGGTTGCTCGCCACCAGTCTGTCACATTGTTGCTGGGTGACTTTATGTCTCTCCTGGCACACAAACTCACGCAGCAATGTGAAAGGTGTTGCAGAGCAGCCAAGACGCATGAAAGCTGGGATTGAAAATCTGGGTTGTTCCACCAATGACTGATTCCTGAGCCCTTCCTATGTTAAAACATTAGTATTGTGTTGTTGAAAAATGAATTTTAAATTGTTTTCTTTGCACTATTCGAGGTCTGAAAACACTATTCGAGGTCTGAAAACACTCATTTGGTATTTTTTGTAAATAAACGCTCTAAATGAGAATATTTGGAGTTTGGGATAAATGTCGTCAGTCATTAATTTATAGAATAAAACACAAATGTTAATCCAGTTTTTACCAATAGTAAAACGAGAGAAACTGGTAATTTTACAGAGGTCTCTTAATTTTTTCAGAGCTCTACATAAATATATAGATCTATATATCTTTATATATATATATATATATAGAGAGAGAGAGATTGCTATTGTTTCATGTGAAAAATGTTCTCAGGAAAATGTATGGTACAATATTTTTGCCACAGTTTGTATAGGAAGCTCAATTTCATTGTATCCAAATGAAACACTCAAGTTTTAATAAAAGGTAAAACTTTATTTTTGTGTCTTTGTTGTAGTTGACGGAAAAAAAATATAAATACAAAAAAGAAATTCTAAGTTAAATCATTGGAAAAAAACAATTGATATTACACAATATTTTAAGTAAAATCAACTTCACATGAAGTGCATTGTACTTCAGATAACAATTCCAGTCCTTGAATAATTTGAGTTTAATTCACTCAAGTTTTCATAATGCTTTACTTAAAAAAATAGAAAGTGGTTGACTTACAAATGTAAGTAAAATCAACTTGAAGTGGATTGTACTTCAGATAACAATTAAAGTCCTTGATTAATTTGAGTTTAATTTACTCAAGTTTTCATAATGCGTTACTTAAATGTTTAAAGGCAACCACTTTACGCTATTTCTTTAAGTAGATTCAACTTATCCGGGCTTACAGTGCAGGATGAAGGTGACTAAATATGACTAAAACTAAAAAGAAAATTTAACACAGGATTAAGACTAAAACTAAATAAAAAAATAGCTGACGAAATGAACACTAGATTGTAGGAGTCCACTGTATCTTCGGGCTCTGCCTCTTCATCTGGGAGCTTGGTGAGGAACGTCTCAGCTGTTCAACTTCTCGCTGAAGAGCTGCGCTCTTGTCTTTCTCAAACTGCAGCTCTTTTGAGAGTTTAGCTTGAGTGATAATATGCGCCACTTTGAGCTCCTCAAAATCGTCCCGAAGAACCGTCTTCTTCTTCTCCCTGAGACAATTGCTCTCGATAGCTGCAATCCTGGAGCTGCTGACGTCGTCTTGGTTACAGCTCCTCTTCAGCCTCTCCAGCTCTTTATGCATAGACCTACTTCTCTTGGTGTGCATCAGCTTGAGGGATTTCTCCTGACGTAACTGCAATTCAGTCTGGTCCAGTTCTTCCTGTGCCTCCTTCTTGCTTTTGAGGATCTCTTGGTTGGTGCACTTCTGAAGAGCCAGCTCTCGTTTAGCCTCCTCCAGTGCTCTGCTGAGCCTTGAGTTATCATCAAAACTGTTAGCAGGCTCGTGCTTGAGCATATTGTTCTGCTCTCTTTGTGAGTTCTGCACGGTGTGGGGGTCCAGGGCCATCTTATGGGGTTCTTCCTCGCTCCATCTTTATTTAGCAGGTCGAATATTTCCTAGCTTTGTGTGTCGATGAAGTCTGTCACTGGTGTGTCTCTGCTAAAGATGTGTCAGGTCACTCTGAAGAAAAGCTGTGTGCTGGCTCAGAGTCTGGGTCCTATTTGCTAACTATTTTGGAATGACCTGTGACATCACGGTGATGTCATGAGCAGATAAAAGCACTTGGAACACATGATGTCATCGGAACACTGCCAACATTCTATAATGACATGTCATGTTTGGAACTCACCATAACAACTGAGCCATGGGACTCAATTTCCCAGAATCCTCCATGGGTATCCGCTATCACCTCCTGAAAAAGGAGACTCTTCAAATCAACCGCAACCAAAATTAATTAACAGTTTTAAGAGAAAATTAAGAAATGTTTCCAATAATCTGAGTCTAAAAGAAACTGGTTAATTCAGGTTTCTAACACAGGTTTTCAAGACGTTATACACACTGCACTGATGTAGTACTTTATATGTATTATTCTTTATTTGTTATGTACTGCATTCAATTTAAATGTTCTCATGATATAAATAGGTTATGTGTCATGTTACATTTCTCGTATATATGGTACATGAAAAAAAGTAACATTTAAAACATGGCACAAACACAACTAAAAACTACAGCTACTTTTGAATAGTCATTCAGTGTTCTTTGGTGGACCAGTGCAATATAGACACTGTATCTAAATCAAAGATTTTTTATTTATAGGTTATTTTGTGATACATTTTAAATTATATTTGCAAGAACATTCAGTTCAGTTCGCTGCCATGAATTGTGTGTTTGCTTGGATTTCAAGTGTACATGTGTGTTTGGTAGAACGTATGTGCTACATGGATGTGTGGGACATTACATTACATGTCACTTGTTAGACGCTTTTATCCAAAGAGACTTACATACTCAACACTGTGGACAATCCCCACAGGAGCAATTTGGGGTGAAGTGTCTCAGGGACGCAACGACATGCTGACTGCAGTGGGGTTTGAACCTGTGACCTCCTGATCCAAACACCAACCCACTGCGCCACACGCCACATGCTGGTGTTGAAGGGTTTTTGTCGCCGCATGACCGTAATGGATGTAGAAAGAGACTTCCCAGATGGCAGAGGAGGGGATGACCAACACCATGACCAACAACAAGAGAAAATATAGCCTTTGTTCCTTTTGACCTTGTCTCTGGTGTCGTGCATTGTCCTCTCCCTTTAGTGCAGTGTTAGAATGCTTGGTAACCAGGTAGTTTATTGATAAGGTACAAGCTCTTCTACACAGTTATAAATACATTATTGATATCTTGAGTAGTCAAGTTGAACAACAAACAAATTAAACGTAGCAATGTTTTGGTTTTTAAAAAGCTCTAGTATGAAATGTAAGACTTTAGAAAACGTATGTACTGTAAACTTCAACGTACCCACGTTGCAGAGGTCTGTGGGCCCTCCAACAAAGCTGAGCACAAAAATCATAGGACATAGCATTTATTATTTTCTTGAAATCTGCGAGCTTATGCCTGAGACGCAGAATATTCACTCCGCACTCGCCTCCCACAGCGGGGAACAGGCCTGGCTCTGAGGTTGTAAATAAAACGCTTGGCTGATGTTTCCAAAGAAGCAAACAAAGGGAGACAGGGAGACCCAGTGCGAGTCATGTCCATAAAACAGTGAAATACTGTAAGAGGTGATGGCAGCCGCTTCGAGACCAGACGCTCTGAGATTCCTGACCATCTCCCGGCTGGAACACCCACCATACTTTGCAAAGAAGGGAGGGCAGGAGGATTTTCAGGTATTCACTAACACTGTAAAGCCCCGGACACACCAAGCCGATTTTGGCCGTCGATGGATGTCAGGCCGACGATGAGAGTCCTGTCGCCCTACTCAGATTGGTGTGTCTCGCACCGTCGTGTCTTTTCGGCCGTGCCGACACCTTTATGGCCGAAGACCTACCGATTCGACAAGCCGAAGGCTGTCGGTCAAATAAATCACTCTGATTGGCTGTTCAGCTAGCGAATCAGTGCATGAGAAGCTAAACGGAAGTGAGGGACCCAAACAAACGATTAAGAAGGCAAATCTGAGATTCCATTGAACTCCAGCTCTCGACTCAGGTTTGGGAAAGCCCCGTGAGATTCTCGCTGTAGAGTGGAAATGGAACGCACACGCTATTTGTTGTTTGTTTATATCACGCAGTCTGTTCTTCTTCTCTTGGTTATCACACAGTCTGTGGCTGTTTCTCAATCTCGAGGATTCTGGCTTCCAAGCCAATATTTCAAGGATACTACGTCATCGAGTGCCGCCGAAGGACTGTTCCAATCTCCAGCATGCTTGGAATTCCACCGAGGCCGCGTCCTTGGTTTGGGGAAAATTTCGAGGCTGCACATAGGTAGACTTCGCGTCCTTAAAATCCCCACAATGCTTTGCGCACGGACCAATTTCAAAAACCCTTGCGAAGAATGGCTGAACCGACGCAGCACACATTTAACTGTAAGTATTGTGAAGTAAAACTTCTTTGCAGCAATGTTGAGCCAATCATGAAATGAGTGAAACTGGATTCGCCTGTCAATACACTGATATTTATTGAGAATCTGAGCGGCCGGAGAGTTCACAGCATATCACAGTTCCCTGCAAGATACCAGCCAACTCTGCCCAAAAGCGCCAAGAACCCCTCTATACAAAGAGAAGAGGAGGGCCCTAAAACACGCGGGTTTTCCTTTAATGCATGCCAGATGTCGAGACAAAGACTCGTTGCATTGTAAACCCACATGAGCCAAGCTTCTCCCCCACAAGACATCAGATGACCTCTTGACCTGTGTCTTCCTGAGAAGCTATGGATCACATTACAGGCAGGAATACACTTCAACCATATTAAACAGATTCCCGAGGACAAATCACTAAACTCTATATACTTTAACAAGACTAAAATATTCCTTTACAGATCCACCCTTTTATAAATTTATGATAATCAATTAACATTAGTCTAAAGAATATTTCAGTCAATACTTAAGTCAATAAGCGTCTTCAGAGTTGTGTGGGCTCACTCACATTAATTACATCAAAAGTAGAACAAGATTGAAAACACTTCAATCACCATGACAAGATACAATCAATCATAATCATCTCTCTTCAGTGTTTGGCATCATTTGTCAAAAAGCACAATAATAAACACGTGAAATACAACAATATTATAGCAAAATATATGTTTCAAAAATAAGGTATTTTATCATTTATCCCTCAGTTAATCTCCTTCATCAAACACAAATTCTAAATCAGCTTACATCTCAAAGATTTACTTCAAGGCAATTACTTATTAAAACACAATTAGAATTTAGGATTTATAATAAATCCAATTGAGGTATAAATCAGACTTCAACTATCAATCATTATGTCATCTCAAAATCTGAAGGGAAAACTAAACAATTCTCAAAATGTTTAACAATCTGAAGAATCAAACATTTTATTGTATAACAACCTGAAAAGGAAAAAATCAAAACATCTGTTCTTTATTCAGAGCATCAACTGTAATCAATATCAAAACATCTGTTCTTTATTCAGAGCATCAACTGTAATCAATATCAAAACATCTGTTCTTACCTGGTAATGATTAAGGATAGTAACATTGTCTGTTATAATATTAGAAATATCTTATTGTTCAATACCTTATAAATCTGAAAATATCAATTAATTAATAATCTGTAATCATCTGGTCATTCAATTCAAATGTTATCTTTGTACGAGAGCCAGAAGAACATGTCCTCCTCTCTTTATGACACAGAATGTCTGGTGTGTAAAGGCATCCTGATACTGTAGATTAGCACTGAGGTGCTGATTGGCTCAAAACTCTTCTTCATCAGAGCGCCATAACTCAATTATCTGTAGATTAGCACTGAGGTGCTGATTGGCTCAAAACTCTTCTTCATCAGAGCGCCATATCTCAATCCCCCCCAATTGCTCTGCTTTTGTGGCTCAATTCAGTGAGCGCTTTATGATCTCCCAGTGAAACAGAGGCTCATCTGCCTGCATTCCTTCTGCTATCTGCTTGAGAGCAGTGCCTATTCCAAGTGGCACATCCAGATGCCCCCCCCGTGATGGGAGAGGTTATGAAAACATCTGCTCCTCCAAGAAACATGGAACCTTGTATGAAACCTCTGAAGCCATCGCTCGTCCTGCAGAGTTGTCTGCCTGAGCTCACCGAGCAGAAAGATGAAGAAGCATCCCATCTCATCAGAAAGTTGAAGATTAGAATCCTCTCATCTCGAACGACCTCCTTGCCCGTGGATACGTTGCTCTCTGCAGCCGCAGAGTGTGATCCTCTCTCTGACCCTTCGCCTTCAGAGCTGTTTAACACTTGATAGGAATGTTTTCCTGAGTGCAGACAACTCAAAGTAATGGATTAGCACATTATCATTCAATTACAAAAATAGGATAGGCCCCCTCAGAATGATTTGGGAGCCTTCCTGACACATTATAAATGTAAGGTTTGTGTTAGTCATGTAACATGCAAGAATCATATACTCATCAGTCCAAAGCAGAGAAATGTTATTTTAAGTTAAATGTGAGCTAGTCCCTGTGGAATAACCCTTTCTCAATGATTATAAATGTTATATTAATTCACCATTTACCGTTTGATCAAGGATTAGTTTATCAGAAGTACATTTCCTCTTCCATAAAACATAGGTTTGAGAAATGAATGTTCCAATATGAAATCAATTGCTCAATTTCTCAATATAATTTGACTCTTCCCTCCCTTTTCTTACATATTGTCACATATGAAATAATAACTTAGGAGTCTATCTAAGCATGGTATTGTCTATATAAGCTATTAATCGAGAAAACTCAGAGTCAGTATGCAACTCGCAAATATCTCTCCTCCTTCCTATCCCTCTTTACTCACTTTCCCATCTCTTTCTCTCTTATTTCTGTTAGATATGAAGGAAAAAACATACAAGTCCATGTAAGCATCTGAGTTACCACCGTTACCAAACGGTGTGCCGCGGCACACTGGTGTGCCGTGAGGCAAGTCCGGGGTGTGCCGTGGGATTTTGTGACAACCATACATTATTTTTTCAATATACAACTACACAAAAATAATCATTTATTTTTTAATTTACTATATCAGTACTTTGTAGGTTTATGTACGTAATCTGCGCGACTTGCGCGTCCACATCTCCACGTGCAGTGCTGCATAAACATGGCTGAGTCAGCGATAACTATCGAGGGGTGGAGGTATGCCCATATTTTTATATCACGCAGTCTATTCTTCTTCTCTGTCTTCCGGTTGTTGCCTGTATTAAATGACAAATACACACTACCGCCATGGATTTGATATGAACGAGGCGGCAGTTAGCAGCTAGCGGCTAGCTAGTAATGATCTAGTGATATCGGTAATATTAACTCCATTTAATACAACATTTACGGTACAAGATTCAATCATACAGCCCATGTAGTATGACAATGAATTACAGCAAACATGTGCAATATATCCATTATTACAGCTCCGTGGGATGGCAGTAAGACGATATGGATCCGTTCCCATTGTGCATCCATGGGTAAAGATAAACGCAACTCACATTGGTTCCTCATACAGCATCTCTGTAAACTACGTGTATTCACTGAATTTCACTCTCTGCCTTTAACGCTCGTTGTAGCTCCAAAAGCTCCAGCACCCTCCCTGTGAGCACAGTGTGCTCTGATTGGTCGGGACACGTAACATGAACGTGCCGGGCTGCGCGGTCCCGTGGATTAGATGCGCGTTCATAATGCAGAGGGAAATAACTCTCAGAATAACGTTATTAGCAAATGTTTTACAACTTGAGGAACGAATGTTTTTTAATAAGGGCTATACAAGTGTTCATACTGGGTAGTTTATTTAGTTAAAAAAATTATCCAACGAGTTACAGACCACTCTTTCCCCATGTAAGTCAATGGGAAAAGTGTTTCCGGGCCTGGCAACCAAACCGGAAGTGTAGTACCGCCGTTTGGCCAGCACGAATATTTTCATCTGAGTCCGGCGCACTACCTGGGGGCTTGACTACCGCCGCCTGCTGGTAAGGAAAGTTATTGCCACTCACGCATGCGCAGTTTGTACGTGCTCGGCGAGGAAAGTAACGAGTAAAGCAACGAGTTACTTTATGTAGATAGTAACGAAGTAGTGTAATATATTACATTTTTTAAAGTAATACATTTATAATTTATAATTTGTAGTTCCGGACCATGGACAATGCAGCTTCCTTGCATTGACAGTTGTCTGTGCTGAATTTCTGCTGAGTTTCCTTTGCCTCATTTTCTATTTTGTGACCTGTCTGGTGTAAATGAGTGTGTTGCTGCTTTGATGAAGCCTAATTTGATAAAGTTTCAAATTAATTTCGGAAATATTTCGTAATATAGTTGTCTTTGTCACATTTATTTGGCATTAGTAAATAATTATGCACATTTACAGATACTTTACATAATATGAGTGATAACACGTGTTATAAGGGCTATCTTTTCACAATAGGTGTGCCTTGAGATTTTTTTTACTTGTCCTTTGGTGTGCCTTGGGCACAACAAAGTTTGGGAACCACTGGCATAAATGATAGTGGGCGTCTGAGGGTGTCATTACTGAGAAATGTCAAAGAAATTCAAAACCTTACATTTTAAAACAGGTTTGCATTCCTCCACTTAAGGTGACGTTATCATTGGAAACAATAAAAACGAACTATTTTGATGTAGAATCTATAAATTGAATCGTTAGAGCAGAACAAAATGGTTGTATTGTAGCCTGAGTTCCGTGCAGCCCTAGTTTCAACAGGTGTAAACATGGTCCATATAATGTGAATACATGCAGAAGTAGACAGTAAGAGGCCCCTGACAGGCCTATTTGTTAAAATAGTAGGGGCTCTTCACTCTGCATAGCAGTATGAATAGCCTTTTTTTTTAAAAACAACCCACTCCGTGGTAACGAGAGTCATATTTCTGACCCATATGCCCTAAGTGAAGCCGTTAGTCTCATCTAACTGACCCAAGGGTTGGTGCTGGTGTGACAGTTCCAAGTGTTCAGAGCAGACTTCAAGCTTCCAGTTCATGGCTCGGTGGGGGGGAGCAGACCCACGTGAGACAGTGTCAATGGCTGTATTGTTCAGTGTGAGGAGCGTCATTCTCTCTGGGAGCAGGAAATGGTGTCCATTCTCGGACCAAACCATTAATGTCATGTAGAGCAGCCATAGCATCTCTGTGACTGCACTCAGCCGGACTGTAGCAGGGTAGAGCTGGGTGACTCTTAGTGAAGCTGTCCAACGCCTTTAGACAAAATGGAACCACGTGCTAACAAAAAGGACACAGGGTCATCAATGTCTCTCTTTACCATTGGCCTAATCATAAACAAATTAGTGGGAAAAATGTGGAACACTAATCCATCATATGGAATGTTGAGTTAATTTAAATAATTACTTATGGGTTGAAATCAAATTAACATTAGAACCAAAGTCAGTTAACAAATTTGACTTGCACAGATCAGTAATCAATACACCATTTTTCCAGCTCCGTGATGAAAACGATAACAGGCAGGGATGCAAACTTGTCATCTTTTGGGGAAATTTGCCGTTTGAATCCAAAATAGGTCGTTTGTGTGATTCATGTTGATCTGCAATAAAATATTATTGGGGTATGGACAGGGTTGCTAACTTTGGGTACCTGGCTGGAGTGAGATTTTGATATCATGGGTTTAATTACACACATGCGCACGAAGTGACTGCTATCGTGTCCGTAGCGGGACCTTAGCATATATTTAGGATATATATATACAAATACACAATATTGGACACAGACTATAAAGGGCACACAGTTTCATTAAATAATGAAAGTCAAACACATGTTTGTTTCCACTGTTTTATTGTGTGCCTGTCGCGATAAGCAACTTATTGACTTATCGGCTCCCGAGTATTTGCGATATTTGCGTTGGGTAATCTATGGTAGGGCTAACCCATACAGTGGTGGGGCTCAAATCAGTATTTGAAATGTAATTACATACACGCTATATCGCCCCCTTGTCAGTGAAACGCCACGCGTGAGGTTTAGATTATTTCCCTGTCTCAATCCAAATTGAACTGTATGAAATAAAAAGGCACATTTGTGTTGTAGTAAATAAAATAAAAGCGACCTGGAGGCACTCCTGCCATTTCCTCACAAGTGAAAGAGTTGACATGTTGAAAACCCAACCCCTGCTTGGGGTCTGGGGGGATTCCCCCCCAGGAGATATTTTTTTTGAAATACTAACATAAAATACACATTCTCTCTTTTAGAGGAAAAAATAAATCCATCTATAACTACGCGACATATTTAAATGAAGCTGAAACTGCTGCTCCTCCCATAGGGAAGAGGCTGTGTGAATTACTTCGAATTACTTTGAAATTACCCCATTGTTCTTTGTGTCAAAATGGAAGGTTTCTGGCTAACGTTAGCTTAGGTACTCAGATCTTGTTCTTGAGTACAAGTAGAAGTACCAGAGTGTAGGAATACTAAGTTACAGTAAAAGTACTGCATTCAAAATGTTACTCAAGTAAAAGTATAAAAGTATTGTCATCAAAATATTGTGAAAATAGCGACAGTAAAAGTAGTCACTGTGCAGATTGGTTTATTCCAGAATACTATATATGATATGTTTTATAATGATTGATCATGAAAGTGTTCTCAAAGCTGGTAAAGGTGCAGCTAGTTTGAATGACTTTGTATACTGCAGGGTAGCTGGTGGATTTACTCCAGGTGGAACTAAAGTCTGATTCAACACTTGATTAGATTTCACATCATTCATCCACATCTGAAAGTAACTAAAATGTATTAAATACATGTAGTGGAGTACAAGTACACCTTTTACCACTGAACTGTAGTGGAGTAGAAAAATTAAGTAGCAACACATTTAAATACTCAAATAAAATACCAGTATCTCAAAATTGTGCCCAAGTATAGTACTTGTTGAGTCTATGAACTTAGTTACTTTACACCAGTGGCTATACAGATAGAAAGACTAAGCCTTGCACAGAGGCATGAAAATACATTTTCAAAATGCTCAAAAGTTCTGCCAATAAAAAAAAAAAAACTGACTGCTGAAATGAGATGTTCCTTTGTGCTCAAGCTCATAAAAACCCCCAAGGCACAGTGCTGTGGTCTGCTTCCGATTATCTTTTCCTTCCAGAGGTCACGCCTGTCTCTGACCCCGTGTCTTGCGTTTTATTTTATTTTCTTCTTCTGCAGCACCAAGCAGAGTAGAGAAAAGGAGGGGATTTTGACTAGAAATAATTTGAAACAGTTTAATAAAGAATGTTGAACTATATTTAAAACTGTAATTGAACTTCAACTCATATCCATTATCTGATTCCAGTGGCCAGTTGGAAACAGACAATGACAAAGTTTTCATCCTGCATCAATCGTGCAAAAAGGTCCAATCACCACTATGTCTGAGCCTTGTCCCATCTGCCCTGCCTCGGAACGTGTTCAATACATTAGGTTTTTTGTTTTATTTTCATTATTACCATACAATACATAGATTAAGAATAAATGAAACAAATAATACAACATTGATCTATTTGAGCAGACAGATGACCCGCAGTTATGCCTCTGAGGTTCCCGGGTGTAAAACAGAGGCTTTTTGCTATTTATTTTCCTTTTGCGGAAATTTAGATTCATTTTACCTTGGCTGTGGACTGATTAATTATTAGTTGTTACAAAACATGCACAAGACGGCAGGTATACAAACAAACACGAAACAATTATACAAACAAACATGAACCCGCAACAAATATCAGGTGACAGCTAAACTCATCCAGCTTAATTTAATCCGAATTAGGGAAACTTCAGCGGGGGCACTGAAATATCTGTTCAATATGGGCTCTTCTCAGCCATATTTAATAGTAATCTTTTGATGAGCAATAAACTACCTTATTCTCAATCAAAACCACTATGCAAATGTAGTGGTAAAACTGCTCAACCGACCGAGAGCAGAGATATTAATTAATTTAATTAATTCAGTACTTTTTATTTTTTTTATTTTAAACAACATCCAATTCAATAATCCGTAAGTTTATTAAACACAGTGTGAATGTAATATTCTGCCACCACCCTTCCCATTTAATAGCTCAATTTAGTTCTTGAGCTTATGGTGTGATTAACAGAAAATACAAGTCTGTGTTGTTAAACATTCCTCGTGTGCCGTTCACCACAGGGGGGAGGGGAATTCTGTTGATGAGCAATAAACTACCTTATTCTCATTCAAAACCACTATGCAAATGTAGTGGTAAAACTGCTCAACCGACCGAGAGCAGAGATATTAATTAATTTAATTAATTCTAAGAACGGAATCTGCTGAAGAGTAATAACCACATTATTCTCAATCAACAACCACTATGCTAATTTAGTGGTGCTCTGCCCTCCCCGATCCGGAGAGCAGAGACTTTTAATGAATTCAGTACCCTTTATTTTAACAACAGCCAAATTCAACAACCCCTCAGATTATGAAACACAGCGTGACGTAATATTTAGTAACATCCTAATAAGAGTTATGTTTAGTTCCAAAACTCATAATGGTGCGATTTAAGTAGAATACGATACTGTGCTTTGTTTCTCCTCGTGTGCTGCTCCCCACAGGGGGGGGGGGGGGGCAACAGGGTGATTTCGAGGCCAGTTGATTTAACTGGTTAAACCGTTGAAATCTCCAGAAATCGGCGATTCGTTTCAGTACAAATCTCTACATTTCTTTTGAACAGAAGTTCCACATTACTGATGCCCTCTTTAAGGTCTCTCCGAATATTTGCAGTGCACACACACAGAGGAAACCAAAAATATTGCCTCTATCTGTTCCACAGGTAATTTTTATACCGTCAATCACAGAGTCTGGCGAGGCAATGTCAAAATATAGATTTGAAATTACACTCACCAGCTCGACGATCTATTGGTAATTGTTCGCGACGCCAATTGTGAAGTTAAAACTTCTTTGCAGCAATGTTGAGCCAATCATGAAATGAGTGAAACTGGATTCGCCTGTCAATACAGTGATATTTATTGAGAGCCTGAGCGGCCGGAGAGTTCACAGCATATTACAGTTCCCCTGTAAGATACCAGCCAACTCTGAAGCCCAAAAGCGCCAAGAACCCATCTATACATGAAGAAGAGGAGGGCCCTAAAACACGCGGGTTTTCCTTTAATGCATGCCAGATGTCGAGACAAAGACTTGTTGCATTGTAAACCCACATGAGCCAAGCTTCTCCCCCACAAGACATCCGATGACCTCTTGACCTGTGTCTTCCTGAGAAGCTATGGATCACATTACAGGCAGGAATACACTTCAACCATATTAAACAGATTCCCGAGGACAAGTCACTAAACTCTATATACTTTAACAAGACTAAAATATTCCTTTACAATAGTAATAATAATAACATGTCTCCACTGATCTGTGTTGTAAATGTGATTTCTGTTTGATTCCAATCGCTTTTTATAGTCAAAATCAGCAAATTTGCCGAGCTCCGCTACAACTACATGGGAGCGATGAGGAGTGAGGCAGGGACGAGCTCTGCCTCACGTAAGCCCACAGTAACTTGCTGGAGCGCGGGCACTAATTTAGCGCGGGCACTTATTTTGTGAGCGCGCTCAAGCCAGTTACTGTGGGGTGAGGTGAGGCACAGATGAGCTCTGCCTCACCTCAGAATGCGTCACCTCACAGAAACTGGCTGGAAAGCGGACCCTAAGCGTATGCCTGCACCATCTCACTGTAGGTCACCAATGTAATGTTTGTAGATCCCTTTATTACATTTATCCTCGCCATCCATAGTCTCTAAATAACTTATTTCACGTATATATGATATTTAGGCTCGCCGTACAACGGCAATGAAAAAAGCACCAGGGGAGGCAGCCATAACCTCTGCCGCACTGAAGGGGGCGCACATGAGCCCACAGGTTCTTGTTGCTACTGTTATTCTACGCAGAGACGGTATAGACGCGAACAACAAACTAGACTTTTGAAACTAGAGGAAGATACGGAGGACTTTTACAAAAAAGTAATAGAGATTGTTGTCCAGAAGGATAGCATGGACTTCATCTTCAAGTCAAGGTAAGACCACATTGGTAATGAAAATGGGTTCTTACTAAGAAAGAACAATCCAATATTTAGATTGTGGGTATCCTTTTGTTGAACGGTCTGTTTAAAATGAATCGAAACATCAGACCAAAAAAGCTTTTGAAAATAACAGAATATTTCGATTAAGGTCAGAATATAATATTTGTAAATCTGACTCTGAAAGAATCAGTGCCTCACCAGCCATGAACCTCACCGCACGTCACTGTAACACAGCCACAGGAAGTATCAACTGGCGGGAACACGGTGTGGGCTTCTCTCGCATTGTTTAAGTACTTGTTAGAGGAAAATAAAAATGTTAACAGACTTTGACAGTTACAGGTAAATTCGAATAATGCTCCAGTTTATTTTCTGAATTAAAGGTCCATTCGTGCCGTGGAACGGACTTTTTATTTTGGCGGAAGCATTACGATCATTTTTAAGTCAATTAAATCATTTAAAAATCGATATTATGAATAATTTGTTTGTTTTTTTAGTATGTAGCCGTGTAATAAGCGGTATAATGTGCTGCTAGGTGGTCATTAGGGGGGGGGGGGAATCCCCGCAGTGTGATCATGGAGCCCGCGGAGGGATCTAGATCTTAATAGCGACCGCATTACATTTTCAGTTGATTTACCTCACTTAACTGCAGCACTTCTACGCTACTGCAGTCAGGCAATGTGTGTTTCCCTCGCTTGTGTTAACTGTTACTGAGCGATAGTAGGCTACGAGGTGCAGATAGTTTTAAACAGATAGTGCTGTACTTTTTTCACTTGTTCGTGTTCACTGAAAGACGTCGATTTTTTTTCACCCAGTTGCTCTTTTTGTCACATTTCTTTTAGTCGTGTGAGTCGGACACCACCCCACATTAACGCCGGACGCTCGAACCCTGCCACAGGCTGTCTCAGGCTTCCATCATAGGGAGAGGAGGGTGGCGCTTGGACGGCTGCTTTGTGCTACTACATCAGGTGAGACGCCATTTAGCTAACATTAGCGACCACATTACGTTATCAGATGTTGTTGATTAACGTCCCTTAAAGGTGGGGTATGTAATTTATTTCAGAAACACTTATTGTTATATTCCATGGAATGCTCTTAACATCCCGATAGCAATGCATATATGAAATGCTTTGACAATAAATACATACAAATGTTCATCTGTGGAAGCCGTAGCGCTGTAAAAAGCACGACCAATCATTTTAGCCGGCCCGGCTAAAATAGCTGGATGGCCTACCTGCCTGTCAGCCTGAGAGGGGTCTGCCTGCAGGCTCCACTCTCAGGAACCTCCACTCTCACGGAGGTGATGAGTCCGCTCACCATGCACTTTGGGTCGGCCTTGGGCAGGCCTTTTGAACCCCCCATCCTGGTTCTCGTAATAGTTGACGTAGCCATTTTTCGCTCAAACCATGGAGGAATGTAACGGGAGTTAACAGGGGACTCTGCCCGCCTCATGAGTGCCTATTTTCGGACACTTTTTGTCACTTTCCCCCCTAATTTTTCTTTTTTTGGCTATTTCACCCGGTTCCTTCTAACGGGGACATAGCCCGGTCTCGGGTGTCCCCCTACGGCCTGTGTCCAGCCGTTCCCCCTACCCCCACCACTCATCCATATATTAACCGATTTTGACAATTCTTGTTGCATTTGTGTCCTCTCTTCTCACTGATAGAATGGCAAACGCGACCCACCATAGGAGGGCCTCCACTGGCCTAGTGCCGGTGTCCTGGCGGTCGGTTCCTCCGAACTGCGGGTTCGACTCTGATGGACGCGAGGGTGTGCTGCGTGTCTCTTCCCGGGCCGGGCCGATATGAAGCATGACCAAGACGCATCGTCTGACTCGGGGGTCCCACCACGGGTCCCGCAGCGGGGTGGACGTTCCAGGCTGAAACCTCCCCAGGTTTGTTTGTCCTTTTGTGTTCTAAATGTAATGTTCATAAAATGTAGTTATATCCTCATACCTACTTAAATATCTGATTTTATTAAGATATTACTGCGAGAAGTGCACAGAGGCATCTTGAAAAATCAGATGGTGAAGCAAGCAAAAGCTGTCTAAATAAAAAAAATGCACTTATTTGTTTCACCAAGGATGATTTATTTGACAGTTTTACATGGTTTGTTCTCTTTTGTGTTTCAGGTTTATTGCGAGTTCAACAGAGTGGTGGGGGAAAATCTCAAGGACAACTTCTTCGATGCACTTGACCGTTTCTCTCCGAGCCTGATGGACCTCTTTAGGAAGAAGAAGGCTGTCACTGGCCAATTCCTGTCTTAGCTTTTAAGTCAGACAAAGGTGGGTTTACTTAACATCTGTCTACCCAATCTCTTTCCTCTCTCCTTGTTCCTCTTCTGTCCCTTTGACTTCCTTCTCATCTCTTCTTTTCTCTCATTTGCTGCTCTTGTCCTGTCAATTGAATTGCATCTCTTCATGTGTCATTGTTTCCTCTTTTCCCTTGTTCCTTTTGCTTTGCTCTCTTGTTTTGTTTCCTATTCTATTCTTTGGTCAAGAAGAAATTATGTTCTCTCCCTTTTCTATTCTCCCATCATGTCATCTCCTTGTGTCCTCTCCTTTACTTTCAAGTATATTTGCAATAAAGTAATTGTGTAGAGTTTGTAGAATGTATTTGATGAATATATGACCATTCTTTGTTATCTCCACTATATTCCAGACCACAGAGCCAACAGCCATCAGATGCCTTTGTGTTCGGGGACTGCCAATCATCTTGGGGGATGAGCCTTCTGCCTTCTTCAAGACCTGCACCGTAAGTGACTTTAACCCTTGTGTTATGTTCACATTTTGCACCCTTTGGTAATTTTTGGGTGAAATTGACCCGGGACATATTTCAGTTTAAAAAAATACGGAACTAAATGTAACTTACACTATTCCTTATATATATTGTCTTTAACTAATTCACCAACAATATAAATGAAATATATGTTTTTTAAATATGTATGATGCTTTTCATTATAAACAGTGGAAGCTACTTTTTGGTGGACGATGTAGAATGATCTGTCACTCTTTATTTCTCTGTTAGGATGCATTACATTACATTACATTACATTACATTACATTGCATTACATTACATTACATTGCATTTAGCTGACGCTTTTATCCAAAGCGACTTACAATAAGTGCGTTCGTCCAACAAAATACAACTTGAAGAAAACAGAATCATATAAGTACATCAGGTTTCATAGAGCCAAACATTTCAAGTGCTACTCAACTGGCTTTAGGTAAGCCAGTCCTTTATTAGTATAAAAGTGCTTCGTTAATAGTTCTAACGCTCGAAGTGGAGTCGAAAGAGATGAGTTTTCAGTTTGCGCCGGAAGATGTGCAAGCTATCTGCCGTCCTGATGTCAATGGGGAGCTCATTCCACCATCTTGGAGCCAGGACAGCAAACCCACGTGTTTTCGCCGATGGGAACTTGGGTCCCCCTCGCAGCGAGGGCGCAACGAGTCGTTTGGCTGATGCAGAGCGTAGATGGATGCGGCTGATAAGGAGGTGTACAGTCAAACTCCACTGGGAATCCTCCGTGTCGGAGAAAATCCTCAGCTCAACCCATCCAGTGTGGCAATCGTCTTGGAGGGGAATGTGGTGATGGATGGACCGGCTAACCTGCCTCAGGCCTTCGGTGTCCTGTTCAGACTCATTTATGCCCTGCAACTGGAGTACCCAAAGTGCATGAAAAACACTTTCCACTTTGCTCAGCAGGTGATATTAAAACTTGGTAAAGTTGAGCTGGCACCCAAAATTCAGACTTTGAAAAATCAGCTTACATTGTGAAACGGGGTTCTGAAAAGTTGGCTACTGTTACATATGGCAAGTATTTAGGCTTCCATATTGCATTTTGTTGTTGTTGCATGTTTGCACTGTTTGACCTATTAAGCTTGTTGGCATTTCCATTTGTGTTTTATTCTATAAACTACTGACAACATCTCTCCCAAAAGCCATTTATTTGCAGAAAATTACAACTGGTCAGAATAACAGAGAAAATGCTGTGTTTTCAAACCTCAAATGATGCAAAGAAAACAAGTTCAATCAATCAATGTTTATTTATTTAGCCCAATATCACACATGTTACATTTGTCTCAGTGGACTTTACAGTTTGTACAAAATATCAGTATGACAATACGACACCCTCTGTCCTTAGACCCTCTGTCCTTAGACCCTCTGTCCTTAGACCCTCTGTCCTTAGACCCTCACATCGTACAAGGAAAAACTTCCAGAGAAAACCCACAGTTTAAAGGGAAAAATGGGAGAAACCTCAGGGAGAGCAACAGAGGAGGGATCCCTCTCCCAGGACGGACAGACGTGCAATAGATGCCGTGTGTAAATTGAAAAGATAATACATTTTACAGCATATAGACCGAATGTTAGGAAATGCATGTGTCTGTAATAAGAAGATGAATCCACGAGGATATCCATCCAGGACCTATGATCCAGGACCACAGCCACGACTCAAGATCCAGGGCTCGCGATCCAGGACAGAGGAGCGCAGGATCATCCATGACTCCGGATCCCGGCGTATACAGACACCAAAAAGAAAGACATTTGGGGAAGCTGGGTTAATCGGAACATGAGAGTACACAGGTATAGACAGAGAGAAGGAAGAAGTAAGATGTCCCCCGACAAACTAAGCCTATATCAGCAAAACTAGGGGCTGAATCTAATCAGCCCTAACTATAAGCTTTATCAAAAAGGAAGGTCTTAAGCGCACTCTTAAAAACGGATAGGGTGTCTGCCGCCCGAACACAAACTGGAAGCTGATTCCACAAATGTGGAGCTTGATAAGAAAAGGCTCTGGCTCCCATTGTACTTTTAGAGACTCTAGGAACAACCAACAACCCTGCATTCTTGGAACGCAATGCCCTAGTAGGACAGTAGGGTATAATGAGTTCTTTAAGGTAAGATGGCGCCTGCCCATTAAGGGCTTTGTAGGCGAGAAGAAGAATTTTAAATTCTATCCTGTGTTCTATAGGGAGCCAGTGTAAGGCAGCCAGAACAGGAGTAATGTGGTCCCTTTTCCTAACTCTGGTTAGTACACGAGCTGCAGCATTTTGAATCAGCTGAAGCGACTTGACTGACTTCTTGGTACACCCTGATAATAAAGAGTTACAATAATCCAGCCTTGAAGTAACAAATGCATGGACTAGTTTCTCTGCATCGTTTTGAGGCAAGATATGCCTGATTTTTGCAATGTTACGTAGATGGAAGTAGGCGGTCCTTGAAATTGATTTTATGTGGGCGTTAAAGGATAAATCCTGATCAAATATAACACCAAGATTCCTTACAGTCTCACTGGAGGCCAAATTAATGCCATCCATAGTTAGTATATCCTTAGATAATTTGTTTCGTAGATTCTTCGGGCCAAGTACAATAACTTCAGTTTTGGTCGTGTTTAACATCAAAAAGTTTAAGGTCATCCACGTTTTTAAGTCCTTAAGGCAGTCTTGAATTGTATTTAGATGATTAATTTCATCAGGCTTGATTGATAAATATAGTTGAGTATCATCCGCATAACAATGAAAGTTTACAGAATGATTCCTTATAATATTGCCTAACGGAAGCATATATAATGTGAACAAAATAGGTCCGAGCACTGAGCCCTGTGGCACTCCATGGCTAACTTTGGTTTGCGTGGAAGATTCATCATTGACACGTACAAACTGAGAGCGTTCAGATAGATAGGACCTAAACCAGTCTAAAGCAGTTCCCTGTATGCCAACTAAGTGCTCTAGTCTTTGCAATAGGATATCATGGTCGATAGTATCAAATGCAGCACTGAGATCGAGCAAAACAAGAATAGAGACACGTCCCTTGTCAGAGGCTATTAGAATGTCATTTGTGACTTTAACCAGAGCTGTCTCTGTGCTATGATGTGTTCTAAAGCCAGACTGAAAAGCTTCAAATAAATCATTGTTTTTTAAGTAATCACACAACTGTTTTGCGACCGCTTTCTCAAGAATTTTTGAGAGGAACAGAAGATTAGAAATAGGTCTATAGTTGGCTAAAACCTCTGGATCGAGGTTGTGCTTTTTAAGAAGCGGTTTTATCACTGCTACTTTGAATGATTGTGGAACATAGCCTGATAATAAAGACATATTCATAATATTTAATAAATAAGTGCTAATTAATGGAAAAACTTCCTTCAACAGCTTAGTTGGAATTGGGTCTAACATGCACGTTGATGGTTTAGAAGAGAGAATCATTGAATTTAATTGTTCAAGGTTTATGGCTGAAAAGCATTCTAGTTTACTATCTAGTGTAATATTAGAACTTACGTTTCCGGGAGCTGTTGATAACACTATACTGGTCAAAGGCAAGAGGTCATTAATTTTGTTTCTAAGAGTAACAATTGTATCGTTAAAAAAGCACATAAAATCATTACTACTGAGTGCTATGGGAATAGAAGGCTCAATCGAGCTGTGGCTTTCTGTCAGCCTGGCTACAGTGCTGAAAAGAAATCTTGCATTATTCTTATTCTCATCTATTAATGAAGAGTAGTAAGCTGCTCTCGCTTTACGCAGTGCTTTCTTATATTCATTGAGAGTAATATGCCAAATAAATGTCGGATATGGGGTAAATGTCGTCAGTCATTAATTTATAGAATAAAACACAAATGTTAATCCAGTTTTTACCAATAGTAAAACGAGAGAAACTGGTAATTTTACAGAGGTCTCTTAATTTTTTCAGAGCTCTACATAAATATATAGATCTATATATCTTTATATATATATATATATATATATATATATATATATATATATATATATATATATATATACAGTAGAGAGATTGCTATTGTTTCATGTGAAAAATGTTCTCAGGAAAATGTATGGTATAATATTTTTGCCACAGTTTGTATAGGAAGCTCAATTTCATTGTATCCAAATGAAACACTCAAGTTTTAATAAAAGGTAAAACTTTATTTTTGTGTCTTTGTTGTAGTTGATGGAAAAAAAAAATAAATATAAAAAAAAAATTCTAAGTTAAATAATTGGAAAAAAACAATTGATATTACACAATATTTTAAATAAAATCAACTTCACATGAAGTGCATTGTACTTCAGATAACAATTCCAGTCCTTGAATAATTTGAGTTTAATTCACTCAAGTTTTCATAATGCTTTACTTAAAAAAATAGAAAGTGGTTGACTTAAAAATGTAAGTAAAATCAACTTGAAGTGGATTGTACTTCAGATAACAATTAAAGTCCTTGATTCATTTGAGTTTAATTTACTCAAGTTTTCATAATGCGTTACTTAAATGTTTAAAGGCAACTACTTTACGCTATTTCTTTAAGTAGATTCAACTTAATCAAGAAAATGTAACACAGGATTAAGACTAAAACTAAATAAAAAAATAGCTGACGAAATGAACACTAGATTGTAGGAGTCCACTGTATCTTCGGGCTCTGCCTCTTCATCTGGGAGCTTGGTGAGGAACGTCTCAGCTGTTCAACTTCTCGCTGAAGAGCTGCGCTCTTGTCTTTCTCAAACTGCAGCTCTTTTGAGAGCTTAGCTTGAGTGATAATATGCGCCACTTTGAGCTCCTCAAAATCGTCCCGAAGAACCGTCTTCTTCTTCTCCCTGAGACAATTGCTCTCGATAGCTGCAATCCTGGAGCTGCTGACGTCGTCTTGGTTACAGCTCCTCTTCAGCCTCTCCAGCTCTTTATGCATAGACCTACTTCTCTTGGTGTGCATCAGCTTGAGGGATTTCTCCTGACGTAACTGCAATTCAGTCTGGTCCAGTTCTTCCTGTGCCTCCTTCTTGCTTTTGAGGATCTCTTGGTTGGTGCACTTCTGAAGAGCCAGCTCTCGTTTAGCCTCCTCCAGTGCTCTGCTGAGCCTTGAGTTATCATCAAAACTGTTAGCAGGCTCGTGCTTGAGCATATTGTTCTGCTCTCTTTGTGAGTTCTGCACGGTGTGGGGGTCCAGGGCCATCTTATGGGTTCTTCCTCGCTCCATCTTTATTTAGCAGGTCGAATATTTCCTAGCTTTGTGTGTCGATGAAGTCTGTCACTGGTGTGTCTCTGCTAAAGATGTGTCAGGGTCACTCTGAAGAAAAGCTGTGTGCTGGCTCAGAGTCTGGGTCCTATTGCTAACTATTTTGGAATGACCTGTGACATCACGATGATGTCATGAGCAGATAAAAGCACTTGGAACACATGATGTCATCGGAACACTGACCTGTGACATCACGATGATGTCATGAGCAGATAAAAGCACTTGGAACACATGATGTCATCGGAACACTGCCAACATTCTATAATGACATGTCATGTTTGGAACTCACCATAACAACTGAGCCATGGGACTCAATTTCCCAGAATCCTCCATGGGTATCCGCTATCACCTCCTGAAAAAGGAGACTCTTCAAATCAACCGCAACCAAAATTAATTAACAGTTTTAAGAGAAAATTAAGAAATGTTTCCAATATTCTGGGTCTAAAAGAAACTGGTTAATTCAGGTTTCTAACACAGGTTTTCAAGACGTTATACACACTGCACTGATGTAGTACTTTATATGTATTATTCTTTATTTGTTATGTACTGCATTCAATTTAAATGTTCTCATGATATAAATAGGTTATGTGTCATGTTACATTTCTCGTATATATGGTACATGAAAAAAAGTAACATTTAAAACATGGCACAAACACAACTAAAAACTACAGCTACTTTTGAATAGTCATTTCAGTGTTCTTTGGTGGACCAGTGCAATATAGACACTGTATCTAAATCAAAGATTTTTATTTATAGGTTATTTTGTGATACATTTTAAATTATATTTGCAAGAACATTCAGTTCAGTTTGCTGCCATGAATTGTGTGTTTGCTTGGATTTCAAGTGTACATGTGTGTTTGGTAGAACGTATGTGCTACATGCATGTGTGGGACATTACATTACATGTCACATGTTAGACGCTTTTATCCAAAGAGACTTACATACTCAACACTGTGGACAATCCCCACAGGAGCAATTTGGGATGAAGTGTCTCAGGGACACAACGACATGCTGACTGCAGTGGGACTTGAACCTGTGACCTCCTGATCCAAACACCAACCCACTGCGCCTCATGCTGGTGTTGAAGGGTTTTTGTTGCCGCATGACCGTAATGGATGTAGAAAGACACTTCCCAGATGGCAGAGGAGGGGATGACCAACACCATGACCAACAACAAGAGAAAATATAGCCTTTGTTCCTTTTGACCTTGTCTCTGGTGTCGTGCATTGTCCTCTCCCTTTAGTGCAGTGTTAGAATGCTTGGTAACCAAGTAGTTTATTGATAAGGTACAAGCTCTTCTACACAGTTATAAATACATTATTGATATCTTGAGTAGTCAAGTTGAACAACAAACAAATTAAACGTAGCAATGTTTTGGTTTTTAAAAAGCTCTAGTATGAAATGTAAGACTTTAGAAAACGTATGTACTGTAAACTTCAATGTACCCACGTTGCAGAGGTCTGTGGGCCCTCCAACAAAGCTGAGCACAAAAATCATAGGACATAGCATTTATTATTTTCTTGAAATCTGCGAGCTTATGCCTGAGACGCAGAATATTCACTCCGCACTCGCCTCCCACAGCGGGGAACAGGCCTGGCTCTGAGGTTGTAAATAAAACGCTTGGCTGATGTCTCCAAAGAAGCAAACAAAGGGAGACAGGGAGACCCAGAGCGAGTCATGTCCATAAAACAGTGAAATACTGTAAGAGGTGATGGCAGCCGCTTCGAGACCAGACGCTCTGAGATTCCTGACCATCTCCCGGCTGGAAACACCCACCATACTTTGCAAAGAAGGGAGGGCAGGAGGATTTTCAGGTATTCACTAACACTGTAAAGCCCCGGACACACCAAGCCGATTTTGGCCGTCGATGGATGTCAGGGCCGACGATGAGAGTCCTGTCGCCCTACTCAGATTGGTGTGTCTCGCACCGTCGTGTCTTTTTCGGCCGTGCCGACACCTTTATGGCCGAAGACCTACCGATTCGACAAGCCGAAGGCTGTCGGTCAAATAAATCACTCTGATTGGCTGTTCAGCTAGCGAATCAGTGCATGAGAAGCGAAACGGAAGTGAGGGACCCAAACAAACGATTAAGAAGGCAAATCTGAGATTCCATTGAACTCCAGCTCTCGACTCAGGTTCGGGAAAGCCCCGTGAGCTTCTCGCTGTAGAGTGGAAATGGAACGCACACGCTATTTGTTGTTTGTTTATATCACGCAGTCTGTTCTTCTTCTCTCGGTTATCACACAGTCTGTGGCTGTTTCTCAATCTCGAGGATTCTGGCTTCCAAGCCAATATTTCAAGGATGCTACGTCATCGAGTGCCGCCGAAGGACTGTTCCAATCTCCAGCATGCTTGGAATTCCACCGAGGCCGCGTCCTTGGTTTGGGGGAAATTTCGAGGCTGCACATGGGTAGACTTCGCGTCCTTAAAATCCCCACAATGCTTTGCGCACGGACCAATTTCAAAAACCCTTGCGAAGAATGGCTGAACCGAGGCAGCACACATTTAACTGTAAGTATTGTGAAGTAAAACTTCTTTGCAGCAATGTTGAGCCAATCATGAAATGAGTGAAACTGGATTCGCCTGTCAATACACTGATATTTATTGAGAGCCTGAGCGGCCGGAGAGTTCACAGCATATTACAGTTCCCTGCAAGATACCAGCCAACTCTGCCCAAAAGCGCCAAGCACCCCTCTATACAAAGAGAAGAGGAGGGCCCTAAAACACGCGGGTTTTCCTTTAATGCATGCCAGATGTCGAGACAAAGACTCGTTGCATTGTAAACCCACATGAGCCAAGCTTCTCCCCCACAAGACATCAGATGACCTCTTGACCTGTGTCTTCCTGAGAAGCTATGGATCACATTACAGGCAGGAATACACTTCAACCATATTAAACAGATTCCCGAGGACAAATCACTAAACTCTATATACTTTAACAAGACCAAAATATTCCTTTACAGATCCACCCTTTTATCAATTTATGATAATCAATTAACATTAGTCTAAAGAATATTTCAGTCAATACTTAAGTCAATAAGCGTCTTCAGAGTTGTGTGGGCTCACTCACATTAATTACATCAAAAGTAGAACAAGATTGAAAACACTTCAATCACCATGACAAGATACAATCAATCATAATAAAATCATCTCTCTTCAGTGTTTGGCATCATTTGTCAAAAAGCACAATAATAAACACGTGAAATACAACAATATTATAGCAAAATATATGTTTCAAAAAATAAGATATTTTATCATTTATCCCTCAGTTAATCTCCTTCATCAAACACAAATTCTAAATCAGCTTACATCTCAAAGATTTACTTCAAGGCAATTACTTATTAAAACACAATTAGAATTTAGGATTTATAATAAATCCAATTGAGGTATAAATCAGACTTCAACTATCAATCATTATGTCATCTCAAAATCTGAAGGGAAAACTAAACAATTCTCAAAATGTTTAACAATCTGAAGAATCAAACATTTTATTGTATAACGACCTGAAAAGGAAAAAATCAAAGCATCTGTTCTTTATTCAGAGCATCAACTGTAATCAATATCAAAACATCTGTTCTTACCTGGTAATGATTAAGGATAGTAACATTGTCTGTTATAATATTAGAAATATCTTATTGTTCAATACCTTATAAATCTGAAAATATCAATTAATTGTACATCTGTAATCATCTGGTCATTCAATTCAAATGTTATCTTTGTACGAGAGCCAGAAGAACATGTCCTCCTCTCTTTATGACACAGAATGTCTGGTGTGTAAAGGCATCCTGATACTGTAGATTAGCACTGAGGTGCTGATTGGCTCAAAACTCTTCTTCATCAGAGCGCCATAACTCAATTATCTGTAGATTAGCACTGAGGTGCTGATTGGCTTAGAACTCTTCTTCATCAGAGCGCCATATCTCAATCCCCCCCAATTGCTCTGCTTTTGTGGCTCAATTCAGTGAGCACTTTATGATCTCCCAGTGAAACAGAGGCTCATCTGCCTGCATTCCTTCTGCTATCTGCTTGAGAGCACCTGCCTATTCCAAGTGGCACATCCAGATGCCCCCCCCGTGATGGGAGAAGTTATGAAAACATCTGCTCCTCCAAGAAACATGGAACCTTGTATGACGCCTCTGAAACCATCGCTCATCCTGCAGAGTTGTCTGCCTGAGCCCACCGAACAAAAAGATGAAGAAGCATCCCATCTCATCAGAAAGTTGAAGATTAGAATCCTCTCATCTCGAACGACCTCCTTGCCCGTGGATAAGTTGCTCTCTGCAGCCGCAGAGTGTGATCCTCTCTCTCTGACCCTTGGCCTTCAGAGCTGTCCTAGTTATTGGGTTAACACTTGATAGGGATGTTTTCCTGAGTGCAGACAACTCAAGGTAATGGATTAGCACATTATCATTCAATTACAAAAATAGGATAGGCCCCCTCAGAATGATTTGGGAGCCTTCCTGACACATTATAAATGTAAGGTTTGTGTTAGTCATTTAACATGCAAGAATCATATACTCATCAGTCCAAAGCAGAGAAATGTTATTTGAAGTTAAATGTGAGCTAGTCCCTGTGGAATAACCCTTTCTCAATGATTCTAGATGTTATATTAATTCACCATTTACCGTTTGATCAAGGATTAGTTTATCAGAAGTACATTTCCTCTTCCATAAAACATAGGTTTGAGAAATGAATGTTCCAATATGAAATCAATTGCTCAATTTCTCAATATAATTTGACTCTTCCCTCCCTTTTCTTACATATTGTCACATATGAAATAATAACTTAGGAGTCTATTTAAGCATGGTATTGTCTATATAAGCTATTAATCGAGAAAACTCAGAGTCAGTATGCAACTCGCAAATATCTCTCCTCCTTCCTATCCCTCTTTACTCACTTTCCCATCTCTTTCTCTCTTATTTCTGTTAGATATGAAGGAAAAAACATACACGTCCATGTAAGCATCTGAGTTACCACCGTTACCAAACGGTGTGCCGCGGCACACTGGTGTGCCGTGAGGCAAGTCCGGGTGTGCCGTGGGATTTTGTGACAACCATACATTATTTTTCAATATACAACTACACAAAAATAATCATTTATTTTTTAATTTACTATATCAGTACTTTGTAGGTTTATGTACGTAATCTGCGCGACTTGCGCGTCCACATCTCCATGTGCAGTGCTGCATAAACATGGCTGAGTCAGCGATAACTATCGAGGGGTGGAGGTATGCCCATTATTTTTATATCACGCAGTCTATTCTTCTTCTCTGTCTTCCGGTTGTTGCCTGTATTAAATGACAAATACACACTACCGCCATGGATTTGATATGAACGAGGCGGCAGTTAGCAGCTAGCGGCTAGCTAGTAATGATCTAGTGATATCGGTAATATTAACTCCATTTAATACAACATTTACGGTACAAGATTCAATCATACAGCCCATGTAGTATGACAATGAATTACAGCAAACATGTGCAATATATCCATTATTACAGCTCCGTGGGATGGCAGTAAGACGATATGGATCCGTTCCCATTGTGCATCCATGGGTAAAGATAAACGCAACTCACATTGGTTCCTCATACAGCATCTCTGTAAACTACGTGTATTCACTGAATTTCACTCTCTGCCTTTTAACGCTCGTTGTAGCTCCAAAAGCTCCAGCCAGAGCCTGGCTCCAGCACCCTCCCTGTGAGCACAGTGTGCTCTGATTGGTCGGGACACGTAACATGAACGTGCCGGGCTGCGCGGATCCCGTGGATTAGATGCGCGTTCATAATGCAGAGGGAAATAACTCTCAGAATAACGTTATTAGCAAATGTTTTACAACTTGAGGAACGAATGTTTTTTAATAAGGGCTATACAAGTGTTCATACTGGGTAGTTTATTTAGTTAAAAAATTATCCAACGAGTTACAGACCACTCTTTCCCCATGTAAGTCAATGGGAAAAGTGTTTCCGGGCCTGGCAACCAAACCGGAAGTGTAGTACCGCCGTTTGGCCAGCACGAATATTTTCATCTGAGTCCGGCGCACTACCTGGGGGCTTGACTACCGCCGCCTGCTGGTAAGGAAAGTTATTGCCACTCACGCATGCGCAGTTTGTACGTGCTCGGCGAGGAAAGTAACGAGTAAAGCACCGAGTTACTTTATGTAGATAGTAACGAAGTAGTGTAATATATTACATTTTTTAAAGTAATACATTTATAATTATAATTTGTAGTTCCGGACCATGGACAATGCAGCTTCCTTGCATTGACAGTTGTCTGTGCTGAATTTCTGCTGAGTTTCCTTTGCCTCATTTTCTATTTTGTGACCTGTCTGGTGTAAATGAGTGTGTTGCTGCTTTGATGAAGCCTAATTTGATAAAGTTTCAAATTAATTTCGGAAATATTTCGTAATATAGTTGTCTTTGTCACATTTTATTTGGCATTAGTAAATAATTATGCACATTTACAGATACTTTACATAATATGAGTGATAACACGTGTTATAAGGGCTATCTTTTCACAATAGGTGTGCCTTGAAATTTTTTTTTACTTGTCCTTTGGTGTGCCTTGGGCACAACAAAGTTTGGGAACCACTGGCATAAATGATAGTGGGCGTCTGAGGGTGTCATTACTGAGAAATGTCAAAGAAATTCAAAACCTTACATTTTAAAACAGGTTTGCATTCCTCCACTTAAGGTGACGTTATCATTGGAAACAATAAAAACGAACTATTTTGATGTAGAATCTATAAATTGAATCGTTAGAGCAGAACAAAATGGTTGTATTGTAGCCTGAGTTCCGTGCAGCCCTAGTTTCAACAGGTGTAAACATGGTCCATATAATGTGAATACATGCAGAAGTAGACAGTAAGAGGCCCCTGACAGGCCTATTTGTTAAAATAGTAGGGGCTCTTCACTCTGCATAGCAGTATGAATAGCCTTAAAAAAACAAACACCCACTCCGTGGTAACGAGAGTCATATTTCTGACCCATATGCCCTAAGTGAAGCCGTTAGTCTCATCTAACTGACCCAAGGGTTGGTGCTGGTGTGATAGTTCCAAGGTGTTCAGAGCAGACTTCAAGCTTCCAGTTCATGGCTCGGTGGGGGGGAGCAGACCCACGTGAGACAGTGTCAATGGCTGTATTGTTCAGTGTGAGGAGCGTCATTCTCTCTGGGAGCAGGAAATGGTGTCCATTCTCGGACCAAACCATTAATGTCATGTAGAGCAGCCATAGCATCTCTGTGACTGCACTCAGCCGGACTGTAGCAGGGTAGAGCTGGGTGACTCTTAGTGAAGCTGTCCAACGCCTTTAGACAAAATGGAACCACGTGCTAACAAAAAGGACACAGGGTCATCAATGTCTCTCTTTACCATTGGCCTAATCATAAACAAATTAGTGGGAAAAATGTGGAACACTAATCCATCATGTGGAATGTTGAGTTAATTTAAATAATTACTTATGGGTTGAAATCAAATTAACATTAACATTAGAACCAAAGTCAGTTAACAAATGTGACTTGCACAGATCAATAATCAATACACCATTTTCCAGCTCTGTGATGAAAACGATAACAGGCAGGGATGCAAACTTGTCATCTTTTGGGGAAATTTGCCGTTTTGAATCCAAAATAGGTCGTTTGTGTGATTCATGTTGATCTGCAATAAAATATTATTGGGGTATGGACAGGGTTGCTAACTTTGGGTACCTGGCTGGAGTGAGATTTTGATATCATGGGTTTAATTACACACATGCGCACGAAGTGACTGCTATCGTGTCCGTAGCGGGACCTTAGCATATATTTAGGATATATATATATACAAATACACAATATTGGACACAGACTATAAAGGGCACACAGTTTCATTAAATAATGAAAGTCAAACACATGTTTGTTTCCACTGTTTTATTGTGTGCCTGTCGCGATAAGCAACTTATTGACTTATCGGCTCCCGAGTATTTGCGATATTGCGTTGGGTACTCTATGGTAGGGCTAACCCATACAGTGGTGGGGCTCAAATCAGTATTTGAAATGTAATTACATACACGCTATATCGCCCCCTTGTCAGTGAAACGCCACAGCGTGAGGTTTAGATTATTTCCCTGTCTCAATCCAAATTGAAACTGTATGAAATAAAAGGCACATTTGTGTTGTAGTAAATAAAAAATAAAAAGCGACCTGGAGGCACTCCTGCCATTTCCTCACAAGTGAAAGAGTTGACATGTTGAAAACCCAACCCTGCTTGGGGTCTGGGGGGATTCTCCCCCAGGAGATATTTTTTTGAAATACTAACATAAAATACACATTCTCTCTTTTAGAGGAAAAAATAAATCCATCTATATACTACGCGACATATTTAAATGAAGCTGAAACTGCTGCTCCTCCCATAGGGAAGAGGCTGACTTTACATTTTGGATACGGGTGGATCGCCCCCCTTGTTCTGTGTGTCAAAATGGAAGATAGCCCACACACCTGTCAATCATCAAACCGTGGGGTCTTATTTCATTATGTGATGATTTCTATCAACACGTAATGTTGTATCGATGTATATAGAGATGTACTACCGCAAAAGTATTCCCCGTCGGGACTTCCTGCAACAACACCACGCCGTTATAATACAGTGCTGAGAATGAACGCACTCTTGAACGCCGTTATGTACAGCGCTGAGAATGAACGCCTTCTCAATTACGTTCATCTAGCGGAAATACAGTACGTTCAGTTCACGTTCGCCCAAAATATGAACGCGTTCATGTACATTACTGCCCACGGATGTGTTCGTTAATATTAGCTGTGTGGTCCGGAGTGACTGTGGCACAGACTGGACCGCTGGAGAACAGCTGTTAGAACGGGGTGTTCAGAGCAGAGCTCCCTGTCGGAGCGGCAGAGCTTGAAGCGAACTGATTTCTGGCTAACGTTAGCTTAGGTACTCAGATCTTGTTCTTGAGTACAAGTAGAAATACCAGAGTGTAGGAATACTAAGTTACAGTAAAAGTACTGCATTCAAAATGTTACTCAAGTAAAAGTATACAAGTATTGTCATCAAAATATAGTGAAAGTAGCGACAGTAAAAGTAGTCGTTGTGCAGATTGGTCCATTTCAGAATAATATATATGATATGTTTTATAATGATTGATCATGAAAGTGTTCTCAAAGCTGGTAAAGGTGCAGCTAGTTTGAATGACTTTGTATTCTGCAGGGTAGCTGGTGGATTTACTCCAGGTGGAACTAAAGTCTGATTTAACACTTGATTAGATTTCACATCATTCATCCACATCTGTGAAGTAACTAAAGGTATTAAATACATGTAGTGGAGTAAAAGTACACCATGTACCTCTGAACTGTAGTGGAGTAGAAAAATAAAGCAGCAAAACATTTTAGATACTCAAATAAAGTACCAGTATCTCAAAATTGTGCCCAAGTATAGTACTTGTTGAGTCTATGAACTTAGTTACTTTACACCAGTGGCTATACAGATAGAAAGACTAAGCCTTGCACAGAGGCATGAAAATACATTTTCAAAATGCTCAAAAGTTCTGCCAATAAAAAAAAAAAACTGACTGCTGAAATGAGATCTTCCTTTGTGCTCAAGCTCATAAAAACCCCCAAGGCACAGTGCTGTGGTCTGCTTCCGATTATCTTTTCCTTCCAGAGGTCACGCCTGTCTCTGACCCCGTGTCTTGCGTTTTATTTTATTTTCTTCTTCTGCAGCACCAAGCAGAGTAGAGAAAAGGAGGGGATTTTGACTAGAAATAATTTGAAACAGTTTAATAAAGAATGTTGAACTATATTTAAAACTGTAATTGAACTTCAACTCATATCCATTATCTGATTCCAGTGGCCAGTTGGAAACAGACAATGACAAAGTTTTCATCCTGCATCAATCGTGCAAAAAGGTCCAATCACCACTATGTCTGAGCCTTGTCCCATCTGCCCTGCCTCGGAACGTGTTCAATACATTAGGTTTTTGTTTTATTTTCATTATTACCATACAATACATAGATTAAGAATAAATGAAACAAATAATACAACATTGATCTATTTGAGCAGACAGATGACCCGCAGTGATGCCTCTGAGGTTCCCGGGTGTAAAACAGAGGCTTTTTGCTATTTATTTTCCTTTTGCGGAAATTTAGATTCATTTTACCTTGGCTGTGGACTGATTAATTATTAGTTGTTACAAAACATGCACAAGACGGCGGGTATACAAACAAACATGAAACAATTATACAAACAAACATGAACCCGCAACAAATATCAGGTGACAGCTAAACTCATCCAGTTTAATTTAATCCGAATTAGGGAAACTTCAGCGGGGGCACTGAAATATCTGTTCAATATGGGCTCTTCTCAGCCATATTTAATAGTAATCTTTTGATGAGCAATAAACTACCTTATTCTCAATCAAAACCACTATGCAAATGTAGTGGTAAAACTGCTCAACCGACCGAGAGCAGAGATATTAATTAATTTAATTAATTCAGTACTTTTTATTTTTTTTATTTTAAACAACATCCAATTCAATAATCCGTAAGTTTATTAAACACAGTGTGAATGTAATATTCTGCCACCACCCTTCCCATTTAATAGCTCAATTTAGTTCTTGAGCTTATGGTGTGATTAACAGAAAATACAAGTCTGTGTTGTTAAACATTCCTCGTGTGCCGTTCACCACAGGGGGGAGGGGAATTCTGTTGATGAGCAATAAACTACCTTATTCTCAATCAAAACCACTATGCAAATGTAGTGGTAAAACTGCTCAACCGACCGAGAGCAGAGATATTAATTAATTTAATTAATTCTAAGAACGGAATCTGCTGAAGAGTAATAACCACATTATTCTCAATCAACAACCACTATGCTAATTTAGTGGTGCTCTGCCCTCCCCGATCCGGAGAGCAGAGACTTTAATGAATTCAGTACCCTTTATTTTAACAACAGCCAAATTCAACAACCCCTCAGATTATGAAACACAGCGTGACGTAATATTTAGTAACATCCTAATAAGAGTTATGTTTAGTTCCAAAACTCATAATGGTGCGATTTAAGTAGAATACGATACTGTGCTTTGTTTCTCCTCGTGTGCTGCTCCCCACAGGGGGGGGGGGGGGGGGAGGGGAATTACCCACACCCTCTTCGTGCAGCAGCAACAGGGTGATTTCGAGGCCAGTTGATTTAACTGGTTAAAACCGTTGAAATCTCCAGAAATCGGCGATTCGTTTCAGTACAAATCTCTACATTTCTTTTGAACAGAAGTTCCACATTACTGATGCCCTCTTTAAGGTCTCTCCGAATATTTGCAGTGCACACACACAGAGGAACCAAAAATATTGCCTCTATCTGTTCCACAGGTAATTTTTATACCGTCAATCACAGAGTCTGGCGAGGCAATGTCAAAATATAGATTTGAAATTACACTCACCAGCTCGACGATCTATTGGTAATTGTTCGCGACGCCAATTGTGAAGTTAAAACTTCTTTGCAGCAATGTTGAGCCAATCATGAAATGAGTGAAACTGGATTCGCCTGTCAATACACTGATATTTATTGAGAGCCTGAGCGGCCGGAGAGTTCACAGCATATTACAGTTCCCCTGTAAGATACCAGCCAACTCTGAAGCCCAAAAGCGCCAAGAACCCATCTATACATGAAGAAGAGGAGGGCCCTAAAAACACGCGGGTTTTCCTTTAATGCATGCCAGATGTCGAAGACAAAGACTTGTTGCATTGTAAACCCACATGAGCCAAGCTTCTCCCCCACAAGACATCCGATGACCTCTTGACCTGTGTCTTCCTGAGAAGCTATGGATCACATTACAGGCAGGAATACACTTCAACCATATTAAACAGATTCCCGAGGACAAGTCACTAAACTCTATATACTTTAACAAGACTAAAATATTCCTTTACAATAGTAATAATAATAACATGTCTCCACTGATCTGTGTTGTAAATGTGATTTCTGTTTGATTCCAATCGCTTTTTATAGTCAAAATCAGCAAATTTGCCGAGCTCCGCTACAACTACATGGGAGCGATGAGGAGTGAGGCAAGGACGAGCTCTGCCTCACGTAAGCCCACAGTAACTTGCTGGAGCGCGGGCACTAATTTAGCGCGGGCACTTATTTTGTGAGGGCGCTCAAGCCAGTTACTGTGGGGTGAGGTGAGGCACAGATGAGCTCTGCCTCACCTCAAAATGCGTCACCTCACAGAAACTGGCTGGAAAGCGGACCCTAAGGGTATGCCTGCACCATCTCACTGTAGGTCACCAATGTAATGTTTGTAGATCCCTTTATTACATTTATCCTCGCCATCCATAGTCTCTAAATAACTTATTTCACGTATATATGATATTTAGGCTCGCCGTACAACGGCAATGAAAAAAGCACCAGGGGAGGCAGCCATAACCTCTTGCCGCACTGAAGGGGGCGCACATGAGCCCACAGGTTCTTGTTGCTACTGTTATTCTACGCAGAGACGGTATAGACGCGAACAACAAACTAGACTTTTGAAACTAGAGGAAGATACGGAGGACTTTTACAAAAAAGTAATAGAGATTGTTGTCCAGAAGGATAGCATGGACTTCATCTTCAAGTCAAGGTAAGACCACATTGGTAATGAAAATTGGTTCTTACTAAGAAAGAACAATCCAATATTTAGATTGTGGGTATCCTTTTGTTGAACGGTCTGTTTAAAATGAATCGAAACATCAGACCAAAAAAGCTTTTGAAAATAACAGAATATTTCGATTAAGGTCAGAATATAATATTTGTAAATCTGACTCTGAAAGAATCAGTGACTCACCAGCCATGAACCTCACCGCACGTCACTGTAACACAGCCACAGGAAGTATCAACTGGCGGAACACGGTGTGGGCTTCTCTCGCATTGTTTAAGTACTTGTTAGAGGAAAATAAAAATGTTAACAGACTTTGACAGTTACAGGTAAATTCGAATAATGCTGCAGTTTATTTTCTGAATTAAAGTTCCATTCGTTCCGTGGAACGGACTTTTTATTTTGGCGGAAGCATTACGATCATTTTTAAGTCAATTAAATCATTTAAAAATCGATATTATGAATAATTTGTTTGTTTTTTTAGTATGTAGCCGTGTAATAAGCGGTATAATGTGCTGCTAGGTGGTCATTAGGGGGGGGGGGGGGGGGGGGGGGGGGGGGGGGGGAATCCCCGCAGTGTGATCATGGAGCCCGCGGAGGGATCTAGATCTTAATAGCGACCGCATTACAGTTTTCAGTTGATTTACCTCACTTAACTGCAGCACTTCTACGCTACTGCAGTCAGGCAATGTGTGTTTCCCTCGCTTGTGTTAACTGTTACTGAGCGATAGTAGGCTACGAGGTGCAGATAGTTTTAAACAGATAGTGCTGTACTTTTTTCACTTGTTCGTGTTCACTGAAAGACGTAGATTTTTTTTCACCCAGTTGCTGTTTTTGTCACCTTTCTTTTAGTCGTGTGAGTCGGACACCACCCCACATTAACGCCGGACGCTCGAACCCTGCCCACAGGCTGTCTCAGGCTTCCATCATAGGGAGAGGAGGGTGGCGCTTGGACGGCTGCTTTGTGCTACTACATCAGGTGAGACGCCATTTAGCTAACATTAGCGACCACATTACGTTATCAGATGTTGTTGATTAACGTCCCTTAAAGGTGGGGTATGTAATTTATTTCAGAAACACTTATTGTTATATTCCATGGAATGCTCTTAACATCCCGGTAGCAATGCATATATGAAATGCTTTGACAATAAATACATACAAAATGTTCATCTGTGGAAGCCGTAGCGCTGTAAAAAGCACGACCAATCATTTTAGCCGGCCCGGCTAAAATAGCTGGATGGCCTACCTGCCTGTCAGCCTGAGAGGGGTCTGCCTGCAGGCTCCACTCTCAGGACACCTCCACTCTCACGGAGGTGATGAGTACGCTCACCATGCACTTTGGGTCGGCCTTGGGCAGGCCTTTTGAACCCCCCATCCTGGTTCTCGTAATAGTTGACTTAGCCATTTTTCGCTCAAACCATGGAGGAATGTAACGGGAGTTAACAGGGGACTCTGCCCGCCTCACGAGTGCCTATTTTCGGACACTTTTTGTCACTTTCCCCCCCTAATTTTTCTTTTTTTGGCTATTTCACCTGGTTCCTTCTAACGGGGACATAGCCCGGTCTCAGGTGTCCCCCTACGGCCTGTGTCCAGCCGTTCCCCTTACCCCCACCACTCATCCATATATTAACCGATTTTGACAATTCTTGTTGCATTTGTGTCCTCTCTTCTCACTGATAGAATGGCAAACGCGACCCACCATCGGAGGGCCTCCACCGGCCTAGTGCCGGTGTCCTGGCGGTCGGTTCCTCCGAACTGCGGGTTCGACTCTGATGGCCGCGAGGGTGTGCTGCGTGTCTCTTCCCGGGCCGGGCCGATATGAAGCATGACCAAGACGCATCGTCTGACTCGGGGGTCCCACCACGGGTCCCGCAGCGGGGTGGAGGTTCCAGGCTGAAACCTCCCCAGGTTTGTTTGTCCTTTTGTGTTCTAAATGTAATGTTCATAAAATGTAGTTATATCCTCATACCTACTTAAATATCTGATTGTATTAAGATATTACTGCGAGAAGTGCACAGAGGCATCTTGAAAAATCAGATGGTGAAGCAAGCAAAAGCTGTCTAAATAAAAAAATGCACTTATTTGTTTCACCAAGGATGATTTCATTTGACAGTTTTACATGGTTTGTTCTCTTTTGTGTTTCAGGTTTATTGCGAGTTCAACAGAGTGGTGGGGGAAAATCTCAAGGACAACTTCTTCGATGCACTTGACCGTTTCTCTCCGAGCCTGATGGACCTCTTTAGGAAGAAGAAGGCTGTCACTGGCCAATTTCTGTCTGAGCTTTTAAGTCAGACAAAGGTGGGTTTACTTAACATCTGTCTACCCAATCTCTTTCCTCTCTCCTTGTTCCTCTTCTGTCCCTTTGACTTCCTTCTCATCTCTTCTTTTCTCTCATTTGCTGCTCTTGTCCTGTCAATTTAATTGCATCTCTTCATGTGTCATTGTTTCCTCTTTTCCCTTGTTCCTTTTGCTTTGCTCTCTTGTTTTGTTTCCTATTCTATTCTTTGGTCAAGAAGAAATGATGTTCTCTCCCTTTTCTATTCTCCCATCATGTCATCTCCTTGTGTCCTCGTCCTTTACTTTCAAGTATATTTGCAATAAAGTAATTGTGTAGAGTTTGTAGAATGTATTTGATGAATATATGACCATTCTTTGTTATCTCCACTATATTCCAGACCACAGAGCCAACAGCCATCAGATGCCTTTGTGTTCGGGGACTGCCAATCATCTTGGGGGATGAGCCTTCTGCCTTCTTCAAGACCTGCACCGTAAGTGACTTTAACCCTTGTGTTATGTTCACATTTTGCACCCTTTGGTAATTTTTGGGTGAAATTGACCCGGGACATATTTCAGTTTAAAAAAATACGGAACTAAATGTAACTTACACTATTCCTTATATATATTGTCTTTAACTAATTCACCAACAATATAAATGAAATATATGTTTTTTAAATATGTATGATGCTTTTCATTATAAACAGTGGAAGCTACTTTTTGGTGGACGATGTAGAATGATCTGTCACTCTTTATTTCTCTGTTAGGATGCATTACATTACATTACATTACATTACATTGCATTTAGCTGACGCTTTTATCCAAAGCGACTTACAATAAGTGCGTTCGTCCAACAAAATACAACTTGAAGAAAACAGAATCATAAAGTACATCAGGTTTCATAGAGCCAAACATTTCAAGTGCTACTCAACTGGCTTTAGGTAAGCCAGTCCTTTATTAGTATAAAAGTGCTTCGTTAATAATTCTAACGCTCGAAGTGGAGTCGAAAGAGATGAGTTTTCAGTTTGCGCCGGAAGATGTGCAAGCTATCTGCCGTCCTGATGTCAATGGGGAGCTCATTCCACCATCTTGGAGCCAGGACAGCAAACCCACGTGTTTTCGCCGATGGGAACTTGGGTCCCCCTCGCAGCGAGGGCGCAACGAGTCGTTTGGCTGATGCAGAGCGTAGATGGATGCGGCTGATAAGGAGGTGTACAGTCAAACTCCACTGGGAATCCTCCGTGTCGGAGAAAATCCTCAGCTCAACCCATCCAGTGTGGCAATCGTCTTGGAGGGGAATGTGGTGATGGATGGACCGGCTAACCTGCCTCAGGCCTTCGGTGTCCTGTTCAGACTCATTTATGCCCTGCAACTGGAGTACCCAAAGTGCATGAAAAACACTTTCCACTTTGTTCAGCAGGTGATATTAAAACTTGGTAAAGTGAGCTGGCACCCAAAATTCAGACTTTGAAAAATCAGCTTACATTGTGAAACGGGGTTCTGAAAAGTTGGCTACTGTTACATATGGCAAGTATTAGGCTTCCATATTGCATTTTGTTGTTGTTGCATGTTTGCACTGTTTGACCTATTAAGCTTGTTGGCATTTCCATTTGTGTTTTATTCTATAAACTACTGACAACATCTCTCCCAAAAGTCATTTATTTGCAGAAAATTACAACTGGTCAGAATAACAGAGAAAATGCTGTGTTTTCAAACCTCAAATGATGCAAAGAAAACAAGTTCAATCAATCAATGTTTATTTATTTAGCCCAATATCACACATGTTACATTTGTCTCAGTGGACTTTACAGTTTATACAAAATATCAGTATGACAATACGACACCCTCTGTCCTTAGACCCTCTGTCCTTAGACCCTCTGTCCTTAGACCCTCTGTCCTTAGACCCTCACATCGTACAAGGAAAAACTTCCAGAGAAAACCCACAGTTTAAAGGGAAAAATGGGAGAAACCTCAGGGAGAGCAACAGAGGAGGGATCCCTCTCCCAGGACGGACAGACGTGCAATAGATGCCGTGTGTAAATTGAAAAGATAATACATTTTACAGCATAGTAGACCGAATGTTAGGAAATGCATGTGTCTGTAATAAGAAGATGAATCCACGAGGATATCCATCCAGGACCTATGATCCAGGACCACAGCCACGACTCAAGATCCAGGGCTCGCGATCCAGGACAGAGGAGCGCAGGATCATCCATGACTCCGGATCCCGGCGTATACAGACACCAAAAAGAAAGACATTTGGGGAAGCTGGGTTAATCGGAACATGAGAGTACACAGGTATAAACAGAGAGAAGGAAGAAGTAAGATGTCCCCCGACAAACTAAGCCTATATCAGCAAAACTAGGGGCTGAATCTAATCAGCCCTAACTATAAGCTTTATCAAAAAGGAAGGTCTTAAGCGCACTCTTAAAAACGGATAGGGTGTCTGCCGCCCGAACACAAACTGGAAGCTGATTCCACAAATGTGGAGCTTGATAAGAAAAGGCTCTGGCTCCCATTGTACTTTTAGAGACTCTAGGAACAACCAACAACCCTGCATTCTTGGAACGCAATGCCCTAGTAGGACAGTAGGGTATAATGAGTTCTTTGAGGTAAGATGGCGCCTGCCCATTAAGGGCTTGTAGGCGAGAAGAAGAATTTTAAATTCTATCCTGTGTTCTATAGGGAGCCAGTGTAAGGCAGCCAGAACAGGAGTAATGTGGTCCCTTTTCCTAACTCTGGTTAGTACACGAGCCGCAGCATTTGAATCAGCTGAAGCGACTTGACTGACTTCTTGGTACAACCCTGATAATAAAGAGTTACAATAATCCAGCCTTGAAGTAACAAATGCATGGACTAGTTTCTCTGCATCGTTTTGAGGCAAGATATGCCTGATTTTTGCAATGTTACGTAGATGGAAGTAGGCGGTCCTTGAAATTGATTTTATGTGGGCGTTAAAGGATAAATCCTGATCAAATATAACACCAAGATTCCTTACAGTCTCACTGGAGGCCAAATTAATGCCATCCATAGTTAGTATATCCTTAGATAATTTGTTTCGTAGATTCTTCGGGCCAAGTACAATAACTTCAGTTTTGGTCGTGTTTAACATCAAAAAGTTTAAGGTCATCCACGTTTTTAAGTCCTTAAGGCAGTCTTGAATTGTATTTAGATGATTAATTTCATCAGGCTTGATTGATAAATATAGTTGAGTATCATCCGCATAACAATGAAAGTTTACAGAATGATTCCTTATAATATTGCCTAACGGAAGCATATATAATGTGAACAAAATAGGTCCGAGCACTGAGCCCTGTGGCACTCCATGGCTAACTTTGGTTTGCGTGGAAGATTCATCATTGACACGTACAAACTGAGAGCGTTCAGATAGATAGGACCTAAACCAGTCTAAAGCAGTTCCCTGTATGCCAACTAAGTGCTCTAGTCTTTGCAATAGGATATCATGGTCGATAGTATCAAATGCAGCACTGAGATCGAGCAAAACAAGAATAGAGACACGTCCCTTGTCAGAGGCTATTAGAATGTCATTTGTGACTTTAACCAGAGCTGTCTCTGTGCTATGATGTGTTCTAAAGCCAGACTGAAAAGCTTCAAATAAATCATTGTTTTTTAAGTAATCACACAGCTGTTTTGCGACCGCTTTCTCAAGAATTTTTGAGAGGAACAGAAGATTAGAAATAGGTCTATAGTTGGCTAAAACCTCTGGATCGAGGTTGTGCTTTTTAAGAAGCGGTTTATCACTGCTACTTTGAATGATTGTGGAACATAGCCTGATAATAAAGACATATTCATAATATTTAATAAATAAGTGCTAATTAATGGAAAAACTTCCTTCAACAGCTTAGTTGGAATTGGGTCTAACATGCACGTTGATGGTTTAGAAGAGAGAATCATTGAATTTAATTGTTCAAGGTTTATGGCTGAAAAGCATTCTAGTTTACTATCTAGTGTAATATTAGAACTTACGTTTCCGGGAGCTGTTGATAACACTATACTGGTCAAAGGCAAGAGGTCATTAATTTTGTTTCTAAGAGTAACAATTGTATCGTTAAAAAAGCACATAAAATCATTACTACTGAGTGCTATGGGAATAGAAGGCTCAATCGAGCTGTGGCTTTCTGTCAGCCTGGCTACAGTGCTGAAAAGAAATCTTGCATTATTCTTATTCTCATCTATTAATGAAGAGTAGTAAGCTGCTCTCGCTTTACGCAATGCTTCTTATATTCATTGAGAGTAATATGCCAAATAAATGTCGGATATTGGGGTAAATGTCGTCAGTCATTAATTTATAGAATAAAACACAAATGTTAATCCAGTTTTTACCAATAGTAAAACGAGAGAAACTGGTAATTTTACAGAGGTCTCTTAATTTTTTCAGAGCTCTACATAAATATATAGATCTATATATCTTTATATATATATACAGTAGAGAGATTGCTATTGTTTCATGTGAAAAATGTTCTCAGGAAAATGTATGGTACAATATTTTTGCCACAGTTTGTATAGGAAGCTCAATTTCATTGTATCCAAATGAAACACTCAAGTTTTAATAAAAGGTAAAACTTTATTTTTGTGTCTTTTTTGTAGTTGATGGAAAAAAAATATAAATATAAAAAAAAAATTCTAAGTTAAATAATTGGAAAAAAACAATTGATATTACACAATATTTTAAGTAAAATCAACTTCACATGAAGTGCATTGTACTTCAGATAACAATTCCAGTCCTTGAATAATTTGAGTTTAATTCACTCAAGTTTTCATAATGCTTTACTTAAAAAAATAGAAAGTGGTTGACTTAAAAATGTAAGTAAAATCAACTTGAAGTGGATTGTACTTCAGATAACAATTAAAGTCCTTGATTCATTTGAGTTTAATTTACTCAAGTTTTCATAATGCGTTACTTAAATGTTTAAAGGCAACCACTTTACGCTATTTCTTTAAGTAGATTCAACTTAATCAAGAAAATGTAACACAGGATTAAGACTAAAACTAAATAAAAAAATAGCTGACGAAATGAACACTAGATTGTAGGAGTCCACTGTATCTTCGGGCTCTGCCTCTTCATCTGGGAGCTTGGTGAGGAACGTCTCAGCTGTTCAACTTCTCGCTGAAGAGCTGCGCTCTTGTCTTTCTCAAACTGCAGCTCTTTTGAGAGCTTAGCTTGAGTGATAATATGCGCCACTTTGAGCTCCTCAAAATCGTCCCGAAGAACCGTCTTCTTCTTCTCCCTGAGACAATTGCTCTCGATAGCTGCAATCCTGGAGCTGCTGACGTCGTCTTGGTTACAGCTCCTCTTCAGCCTCTCCAGCTCTTTATGCATAGACCTACTTCTCTTGGTGTGCATCAGCTTGAGGGATTTCTCCTGACGTAACTGCAATTCAGTCTGGTCCAGTTCTTCCTGTGCCTCCTTCTTGCTTTTGAGGATCTCTTGGTTGGTGCACTTCTGAAGAGCCAGCTCTCGTTTAGCCTCCTCCAGTGCTCTGCTGAGCCTTGAGTTATCATCAAAACTGTTAGCAGGCTCGTGCTTGAGCATATTGTTCTGCTCTCTTTGTGAGTTCTGCACGGTGTGGGGGTCCAGGGCCATCTTATGGGTTCTTCCTCGCTCCATCTTTATTTAGCAGGTCGAATATTTCCTAGCTTTGTGTGTCGATGAAGTCTGTCACTGGTGTGTCTCTGCTAAAGATGTGTCAGGTCACTCTGAAGAAAAGCTGTGTGTGCTGGCTCAGAGTCTGGGTCCTATTTGCTAACTATTTTGGAATGACCTGTGACATCACGATGATGTCATGAGCAGATAAAAGCACTTGGAACACATGATGTCATCGGAACACTGCCAACATTCTATAATGACATGTCATGTTTGGAACTCACCATAACAACTGAGCCATGGGACTCAATTTCCCAGAATCCTCCATGGGTATCCGCTATCACCTCCTGAAAAAGGAGACTCTTCTAATCAACCGCAACCAAAATTAATTAACAGTTTTAAGAGAAAATTAAGAAATGTTTCCAATAATCTGAGTCTAAAAGAAACTGGTTAATTCAGGTTTCTAACACAGGTTTTCAAGACGTTATACACACTGCACTGATGTAGTACTTTATATGTATTATTCTTTATTTGTTATGTACTGCATTCAATTTAAATGTGCTCATGATATAAATAGGTTATGTGTCATGTTACATTTCTCGTATATATGGTACATGAAAAAAAGTAACATTTAAAACATGGCACAAACACAACTAAAAACTACAGCTACTTTTGAATAGTCATTCAGTGTTCTTTGGTGGACCAGTGCAATATAGACACTGTATCTAAATCAAAGATTTTTTATTTATAGGTTATTTTGTGGTACATTTTAAATTATATTTGCAAGAACATTCAGTTCAGTTTGCTGCCATGAATTGTGTGTTTGCTTGGATTTCAAGTGTACATGTGTGTTTGGTAGAACGTATGTGCTACATGCATGTGTGGGACATTACATTACATGTCACTTGTTAGACGCTTTTATCCAAAGAGACTTACATACTCAACACTGTGGACAATCCCCACAGGAGCAATTTGGGATGAAGTGTCTCAGGGACACAACGACATGCTGACTGCAGTGGGACTTGAACCTGTGACCTCCTGATCCAAACACCAACCCACTGCGCCTCATGCTGGTGTTGAAGGGTTTTTGTTGCCGCATGACCGTAATGGATGTAGAAAGACACTTCCCAGATGGCAGAGGAGGGGATGACCAACACCATGACCAACAACAAGAGAAAATATAGCCTTTGTTCCTTTTGACCTTGTCTCTGGTGTCGTGCATTGTCCTCTCCCTTTAGTGCAGTGTTAGAATGCTTGGTAACCAGGTAGTTTATTGATAAGGTACAAGCTCTTCTACACAGTTATAAATACATTATTGATATCTTGAGTAGTCAAGTTGAACAACAAACAAATTAAACGTAGCAATGTTTTGGTTTTAAAAAGCTCTAGTATGAAATGTAAGACTTTAGAAAACGTATGTACTGTAAACTTCAATGTACCCACGTTGCAGAGGTCTGTGGGCCCTCCAACAAAGCTGAGCACAAAAATCATAGGACATAGCATTTATTATTTTCTTGAAATCTGCGAGCTTATGCCTGAGACGCAGAATATTCACTCCGCACTCGCCTCCCACAGCGGGGAACAGGCCTGGCTCTGAGGTTGTAAATAAAACGCTTGGCTGATGTCTCCAAAGAAGCAAACAAAGGGAGACAGGGAGACCCAGAGCGAGTCATGTCCATAAAACAGTGAAATACTGTAAGAGGTGATGGCAGCCGCTTCGAGACCAGACGCTCTGAGATTCCTGACCATCTCCCGGCTGGAACACCCACCATACTTTGCAAAGAAGGGAGGGCAGGAGGATTTTCAGGTATTCACTAACACTGTAAAGCCCCGGACACACCAAGCCGATTTTGGCCGTCGATGGATGTCAGGCCGACGATGAGAGTCCTGTCGCCCTACTCAGATTGGTGTGTCTCGCACCGTCGTGTCTTTTCGGCCGTGCCGACACCTTTATGGCCGAAGACCTACCGATTCGACAAGCCGAAGGCTGTCGGTCAAATAAATCACTCTGATTGGCTGTTCAGTTAGCGAATCAGTGCATGAGAAGCTAAACGGAAGTGAGGGACCCAAACAAACGATTAAGAAGGCAAATCTGAGATTCCATTGAACTCCAGCTCTCGACTCAGGTTCGGGAAAGCCCCGTGAGCTTCTCGCTGTAGAGTGGAAATGGAACGCACACGCTATTTGTTGTTTGTTTATATCACGCAGTCTGTTCTTCTTCTCTCGGTTATCACACAGTCTGTGGCTGTTTCTCAATCTCGAGGATTCTGGCTTCCAAGCCAATATTTCAAGGATGCTACGTCATCGAGTGCCGCCGAAGGACTGTTCCAATCTCCAGCATGCTTGGAATTCCACCGAGGCCGCGTCCTTGGTTTGGGGGAAATTTCGAGGCTGCACATGGGTAGACTTCGCGTCCTTAAAATCCCCACAATGCTTTGCGCACGGACCAATTTCAAAAACCCTTGCGAAGAATGGCTGAACCGAGGCAGCACACATTTAACTGTAAGTATTGTGAAGTAAAACTTCTTTGCAGCAATGTTGAGCCAATCATGAAATGAGTGAAACTGGATTCGCCCGTCAATACACTGATATTTATCGAGAGCCTGAGCGGCCGGAGAGTTCACAGCATATCACAGTTCCCTGCAAGATACCAGCCAACTCTGCCCAAAAGCGCCAAGAACCCCTCTATACAAAGAGAAGAGGAGGGCCCTAAAACACGCAGGTTTTCCTTTAATGCATGCCAGATGTCGAGACAAAGACTCGTTGCATTGTAAACCCACATGAGCCAAGCTTCTCCCCCACAAGACATCAGATGACCTCTTGACCTGTGTCTTCTTGAGAAGCTATGGATCACATTACAGGCAGGAATACACTTCAACCATATTAAACAGATTCCCGAGGACAAATCACTAAACTCTATATACTTTAACAAGACTAAAATATTCCTTTACAGATCCACCCTTTTATCAATTTATGATAATCAATTAACATTAGTCTAAAGAATATTTCAGTCAATACTTAAGTCAATAAGCGTCTTCAGAGTTGTGTGGGCTCACTCACATTAATTACATCAAAAGTAGAACAAGATTGAAAACACTTCAATCACCATGACAAGATACAATCAATCATAATCATCTCTCTTCAGTGTTTGGCATCATTTGTCAAAAAGCACAATAATAAACACGTGAAATACAACAATATTATAGCAAAATATATGTTTCAAAAATAAGGTATTTTATCATTTATCCCTCAGTTAATCTCCTTCATCAAACACAAATTCTAAATCAGCTTACATCTCAAAGATTTACTTCAAGGCAATTACTTATTAAAACACAATTAGAATTTAGGATTTATAATAAATCCAATTGAGGTATAAATCAGACTTCAACTATCAATCATTATGTCATCTCAAAATCTGAAGGGAAAACTAAACAATTCTCAAAATGTTTAACAATCTGAAGAATCAAACATTTTATTGTATAACGACCTGAAAAGGAAAAAATCAAAGCATCTGTTCTTTATTCAGAGCATCAACTGTAATCAATATCAAAACATCTGTTCTTACCTGGTAATGATTAAGGATAGTAACATTGTCTGTTATAATATTAGAAATATCTTATTGTTCAATACCTTATAAATCTGAAAATATCAATTAATTAATAATCTGTAATCATCTGGTCATTCAATTCAAATGTTATCTTTGTACGAGAGCCAGAAGAACATGTTTTCCTCCTCTCTTTATGACACAGAATGTCTGGTGTGTAAAGGCATCCTGATACTGTAGATTAGCACTGAGGTGCTGATTGGCTCAAAACTCTTCTTCATCAGAGCGCCATAACTCAATTATCTGTAGATTAGCACTGAGGTGCTGATTGGCTCAAAACTCTTCTTCATCAGAGCGCCATATCTCAATCCCCCCCAATTGCTCTGCTTTTGTGGCTCAATTCAGTGAGCACTTTATGATCTCCCAGTGAAACAGAGGCTCATCTGCCTGCATTCCTTCTGCTATCTGCTTGAGAGCAGTGCACCTGCCTATTCCAAGTGGCACATCCAGATTCCCCCCCCGTGATGGGAGAGGTTATGAAAACATCTGCTCCTCCAAGAAACATGGAACCTTGTATGAAACCTCTGAAGCCATCACTCGTCCTGCAGAGTTGTCTGCCTGAGCTCACCGAGCAGAAAGATGAAGAAGCATCCCATCTCATCAGAAAGTTGAAGATTAGAATCCTCTCATCTCGAACGACCTCCTTGCCCGTGGATACGTTGCTCTCTGCAGCCGCAGAGTGTGCTTCTCTCTCTGACCCTTCGCCTTCAGAGCTGTTTAACACTTGATAGGGATGTTTTCCTGAGTGCAGACAACTCAAAGTAATGGATTAGCACATTATCATTCAATTACAAAAATAGGATAGGCCCCCTCAGAATGATTTGGGAGCCTTCCTGACACATTATAAATGTAAGGTTTGTGTTAGTCATTTAACATGCAAGAATCATATACTCATCAGTCCAAAGCAGAGAAATGTTATTTTAAGTTAAATGTGAGCTAGTCCCTGTGGAATAACCCTTTCTCAATTATTCTAGATGTTATATTAATTCACCATTTACCGTTTGATCAAGGATTAGTTTATCAGAAGTACATTTCCTCTTCCATAAAACATAGGTTTGAGAAATGAATGTTCCAATATGAAATCAATTGCTCAATTTCTCAATATAATTTGACTCTTCCCTCCCTTTTCTTACATATTGTCACATATGAAATAATAACTTAGGAGTCTATCTAAGCATGGTATTGTCTATATAAGCTATTAATCGAGAAAACTCAGAGTCAGTATGCAACTCGCAAATATCTCTCCTCCTTCCTATCCCTCTTTACTCACTTTCCCATCTCTTTCTCTCTTATTTCTGTTAGATATGAAGGAAAAAACATACACGTCCATGTAAGCATCTGAGTTACCACCGTTACCAAACGGTGTGCCGCGGCACACTGGTGTGCCGTGAGGCAAGTCCGGGTGTGCCGTGGGATTTTGTGACAACCATACATTATTTTTTCAATATACAACTACACAAAAATAATCATTTATTTTTTAATTTACTATATCAGTACTTTGTAGGTTTATGTACGTAATCTGCGCGACTTGCGCGTCCACATCTCCACGTGCAGTGCTGCATAAACATGGCTGAGTCAGCGATAACTATCGAGGGGTGGAGGTATGCCCATTATTTTTATATCACGCAGTCTATTCTTCTTCTCTGTCTTCCGGTTGTTGCCTGTATTAAATGACAAATACACACTACCGCCATGGATTTGATATGAACGAGGCGGCAGTTAGCAGCTAGCGGCTAGCTAGTAATGATCTAGTGATATCGGTAATATTAACTCCATTTAATACAACATTTACGGTACAAGATTCAATCATACAGCCCATGTAGTATGACAATGAATTACAGCAAACATGTGCAATATATCCATTATTACAGCTCCGTGGGATGGCAGTAAGACGATATGGATCCGTTCCCATTGTGCATCCATGGGTAAAGATAAACGCAACTCACATTGGTTCCTCATACAGCATCTCTGTAAACTACGTGTATTCACTGAATTTCACTCTCTGCCTTTAACGCTCGTTGTAGCTCCAAAAGCTCCAGCACCCACCCTGTGAGCACAGTGTGCTCTGATTGGTCGGGACACGTAACATGAACGTGCCGGGCTGCGCGGTCCCGTGGATTAGATGCGCGTTCATAATGCAGAGGGAAATAACTCTCAGAATAACGTTATTAGCAAATGTTTTACAACTTGAGGAACGAATGTTTTTTAATAAGGGCTATACAAGTGTTCATACTGGGTAGTTTATTTAGTTAAAAAAATTATCCAACGAGTTACAGACCACTCTTTCCCCATGTAAGTCAATGGGAAAAGTGTTTCCGGGCCTGGCAACCAAACCGGAAGTGTAGTACCGCCGTTTGGCCACCACGAATATTTTCATCTGAGTCCGGCGCACTACCTGGGGGCTTGACTACCGCCGCCTGCTGGTAAGGAAAGTTATTGCCACTCACGCATGCGCAGTTTGTACGTGCTCGGCGAGGAAAGTAACGAGTAAAGCAACGAGTTACTTTATGTAGATAGTAACGAAGTAGTGTAATATATTACATTTTTTAAAGTAATACATTTATAATTTATAATTTGTAGTTCCGGACCATGGACAATGCAGCTTCCTTGCATTGACAGTTGTCTGTGTTGAATTTCTGCTGAGTTTCCTTTGCCTCATTTTCTATTTTGTGACCTGTCTGGTGTAAATGAGTGTGTTGCTGCTTTGATGAAGCCTAATTTGATAAAGTTTCAAATTAATTTCGGAAATATTTCGTAATATAGTTGTCTTTGTCACATTTTATTTGGCATTAGTAAATAATTATGCACATTTACAGATACTTTACATAATATGAGTGATAACACGTGTTATAAGGGCTATCTTTTCACAATAGGTGTGCCTTGAGATTTTTTTTACTTGTCCTTTGGTGTGCCTTGGGCACAACAAAGTTTGGGAACCACTGGCATAAATGATAGTGGGCGTCTGAGGGTGTCATTACTGAGAAATGTCAAAGAAATTCAAAACCTCACATTTTAAAACAGGTTTGCATTCCTCCACTTAAGGTGACGTTATCATTGGAAACAATAGAAACGAACTATTTTGATGTAGAATCTATAAATTGAATCGTTAGAGCAGAACAAAATGGTTGTATTGTAGCCTGAGTTCCGTGCAGCCCTAGTTTCAACAGGTGTAAACATGGTCCATATAATGTGAATACATGCAGAAGTAGACAGTAAGAGGCCCCTGACAGGCCTATTTGTTAAAATAGTAGGGGCTCTTCACTCTGCATAGCAGTATGAATAGCCTTTTTTTTTTAAAAAACAACCCACTCCGTGGTAACGAGAGTCATATTTCTGACCCATATGCCCTAAGTGAAGCCGTTAGTCTCATCTAACTGACCCAAGGGTTGGTGCTGGTGTGACAGTTCCAAGTGTTCAGAGCAGACTTCAAGCTTCCAGTTCATGGCTCGGTGGGGGGGAGCAGACCCACGTGAGACAGTGTCAATGGCTGTATTGTTCAGTGTGAGGAGCGTCATTCTCTCTGGGAGCAGGAAATGGTGTCCATTCTCGGACCAAACCATTAATGTCATGTAGAGCAGCCATAGCATCTCTGTGACTGCACTCAGCCGGACTGTAGCAGGGTAGAGCTGGGTGACTCTTAGTGAAGCTGTCCAACGCCTTTAGACAAAATGGAACCACGTGCTAACAAAAAGGACACAGGGTCATCAATGTCTCTCTTTACCATTGGCCTAATCATAAACAAATTAGTGGGAAAAATGTGGAACACTAATCCATCATGTGGAATGTTGAGTTAATTTAAATAATTACTTATGGGTTGAAATCAAATTAACATTAGAACCAAAGTCAGTTAACAAATTTGACTTGCACAGATCAGTAATCAATACACCATTTTTCCAGCTCCGTGATGAAAACGATAACAGGCAGGGATGCAAACTTGTCATCTTTTGGGGAAATTTGCCGTTTTGAATCCAAAATAGGTCGTTTGTGTGATTCATGTTGATCTGCAATAAAATATTATTGGGGTATGGACAGGGTTACTAACTTTGGGTACCTGACTGGAGTGAGATTTTGATATCATGGGTTTAATTACACACATGCGCACGAAGTGACTGCTATCGTGTCCGTAGCGGGACCTTAGCATATATTTAGGATATATATATACAAATACACAATATTGGACACAGACTATAAAGGGCACACAGTTTCATTAAATAATGAAAGTCAAACACATGTTTGTTTCCACTGTTTTATTGTGTGCCTGTCGCGATAAGCAACTTATTGACTTATCGGCTCCCGAGTATTTGTGTTAGATAATCTATGGTAGGGCTAACCCATACAGTGGTGGGGCTCAAATCAGTATTTGAAATGTAATTACATACACGCTATATCGCCCCCTTGTCAGTGAAACGCCACGCGTGAGGTTTAGATTATTTCCCTGTCTCAATCCAAATTGAACTGTATGAAATTAAAATAAAATAAAAACATTTGTCTTGTAGTAAATAAAAAGGGCGACCTGGAGCCAATCCTACCATTTCCTCACAAGTGAAAATGTTGACATGCTGAAAACCCAACCGCCGCTTGGGGTCTGGGGGGATTCTCCCCAAGGAGATTTTTTTTTTTACTAACATAAAATACACATTCTCTCTTGAGAGGAAAAAAAATAAATCCATCTATTACTGCACGACATATTTAAATGAAGCTGAACCTGCTGCTCCTCACAGAGGGACGAGTCTGTTTGAATTACTTTACATTTTGGATACGGGTGGATCGCCCCCCTTGTTCTGTGTGTCAACATGGAAGATAGCCCACACACCTGTCAATCATCAAACCGTGGGGTCTTATTTCATTATGTGATGATTTCTATCAACACGTAATGTTGTATCGATGTATATAGAGATGTACTACCGCAAAAGTATTCCCCGTCGGGACTTCCTGCAACAACACCACGCCGTTATAATACAGTGCTGAGAATGAACGCACTCTTGAACGCCGTTATGTACAGCGCTGAGAATGAACGCCTTCTCAATTACGTTCATCTAGCGGAAATACAGTACGTTCAGTTCACGTTCGCCCAAAATATGAACGCGTTCATGTACATTACTGCCCACGGATGTGTTCGTTAATATTAGCTGTGTGGTCCGGAGTGACTGTGGCACAGACTGGACCGCTGGAGAACAGCTGTTAGAACGGGGTGTTCAGAGCAGAGCTCCCTGTCGGAGCGGCAGAGCTTGAAGCGAACTGAAAATGTTTCTGGCTAACGTTAGCTTAGGTACTCAGATCTTGTTCTTGAGTAAACGTAGAAGTACCAGAGTGTAGGAATACTATGTTACAGTAAAAGTACTGCATTCAAAATGTTACTCAAGTAAAAGTATAAAAGTATTCTCATCAAAATATAGTGAAAGTAGCGACAGTGAAAGTAGTCGTTGTGCAGATTGGTCCATTTCAGAATAATATATATGATATGTTTTATAATGATTGATCATGAAAGTGTTCTCAAAGCTGGTGAAGGTGCAGCTAGTTTGAATGACTTTGTATACTGCAGGGTAGCTGGTGGATTTACTCCAGGTGGAACTAAAGTCTGATTCAACACTTGATTAGATTTCACATCATTCATCCAGATCTGAAAGTAACTAAAAGGTATTAATACATGTAGTGGAGTAGAAATACACCATGTACCACTGAACTGTAGTGGAGCGGATGGCTAAAATGGCAAAACATTTAAATACTCAAATAAAGTACCAGTATCTCAAAATTGTGCCCAAGTATAGTATTTGTTAAGTTAATGAACTTAGTTACTTTACACCAGTGGCTATGCAGATAGAAAGACTAAGCCATGCACAGAGGCATGAAAATACATTTTCAAAATGCTCAACAGTTATGCCAAAAAAAAACTGACTGCTGAAATTAGATCTTCCTTTGTGCTCAAGCTCATAAAACCCCCAAGGCACAGTGCTGTGGTCTGCTTCCGATTATCTTCTCCTTCCAGAGGTCACGCCTGTCTCTGACCCCGTGTCTTGTGTTTTATTTTATTTTCTTCTTCTGCAGCACCAAGCAGAGTAGAGAAAAGGAGGGGATTTTGACTAGAAATAATTTGAAACAGTTTAATAAAGAATGTTGAACTATATTTTAAAACTGTAATTGAACTTCAACTTATATCCATTATCTGATTCCAGTGGCCAGTTGGAAACAGATAATGACAAAGTTTTCATTTTGCATCAATCGTGCAAAAAGGTTTAATCACCATTGTGTCTAAGTCTTGTCCCATCTGCCCTGCCTCGGAACGTGTTCAATACATTAGGTTATTTTATTTTCATTATTACCATACAATACATAGATTAAGAATAAATGAAACAAATAATACAACATTGACCTATTTGAGCAGACAGATGACCCGCAGTGATGCCTCTGAGGTTCCCGGGTGTAAAACAGAGGCTTTTTTGCTATTTATTTTCCTTTTGCGGAAATTTAGATTCATTTTACCTTGGCTGTGGACTGATTAATGTATTAGTTGTTAGAAAGCATGCACAAGACGGCAGGTATACAAACAAACACGAAACAATTATACAAACAAACATGAACCCGCAACAAATATCAGGTGACAGCTAAACTCATCCAGTTTAATTTTAATCCGAATTAGGGAAACTTCAGCGGGGGTAGGGAAATATCAGTTCAATATGGGCTCTTCTCAGCCATATTTAATAGTAATCTTTTGATGAGCAATAAACTACCTTATTCTCAATCAAAACCACTATGCAAATGTAGTGGTAAAACTGCTCAACCGACCGAGAGCAGAGATATTAATTAATTTAATTAATTCAGTACTTTTTATTTTTTTTATTTTAAACAACATCCAATTCAATAATCCGTAAGTTTATTAAACACAGTGTGAATGTAATGTTCTGCCACCACCCTTCCCATTTAATAGCTCAATTTAGTTCTTGAGCTTATGGTGTGATTAACAGAAAATACAAGTCTGTGTTGTTAAACATTCCTCGTGTGCCGTTCACCACAGGGGGGAGGGGAATTCTGTTGATGAGCAATAAACTACCTTATTCTCAATCAAAACCACTATGCAAATGTAGTGGTAAAACTGCTCAACCGACCGAGAGCAGAGATATTAATTAATTAAATTAATTCTAAGAACGGAATCTGCTGAAGAGTAATAACCACATTATTCTCAATCAACAACCACTATGCTAATTTAGTGGTGCTCTGCCCTCCCCGATCCGGAGAGCAGAGACGTTTAATGAATTCAGTACCCTTTATTTTAACAACAGCCAAATTCAACAACCCCTCAGATTATGAAACACAGCGTGACGTAATATTTAGTAACATCCTAATAAGAGTTATGTTTAGTTCCAAAACTCATAATGGTGCGATTTAAGTAGAATACGATACTGTGCTTTGTTTCTCCTCGTGTGCTGCTCCCCACAGGGGGGGGGGGGGGGGGAGGGGAATTACCCACACCCTCTTCCTGCAGCAGCAACAGGGTGATTTTGAGGCGAGTTGATTTAACTGGTTAAACCGTTGAAATCTCCAGAAATCGGCGATTCGTTTCAGTACAAATCTCTACATTTCTTTTGAACAGAAGTTTCACATTACTGATGCCCTCTTTAAGGTCTCTCCGAATATTTGCAGTGCACACACACAGAGGAAACCAAAAATATTGCCTCTATCTGTTCCACAGGTAATTTTTATACCGTCAATCACAGAGTCTGGCGAGGCAATGTCAAAATATAGATTTGAAATTACACTCACCAGCTCGACGATCTATTGGTAATTGTTCGCGACGCCAATTGTGAAGTTAAAACTTCTTTGCAGCAATGTTGAGCCAATCATGAAATGAGTGAAACTGGATTCGCCTGTCAATACACTGATATTTATTGAGAGCCTGAGCGGCCGGAGAGTTCACAGCATATTACAGTTCCCCTGTAAGATACCAGCCAACTCTGAAGACCAAAAGCGCCAAGCACCCCTCTATACAAAGAGAAGAGGAGGGCCCTAAAACACGCGGGTTTTCCTTTAATGCATGCCAGATGTCGAGACAAAGACTTGTTGCATTGTAAACCCACATGAGCCAAGCTTCTCCCCCACAAGACATCCGATGACCTCTTGACCTGTGTCTTCCTGAGAAGCTATGGATCACATTACAGGCAGGAATACACTTCAACCATATTAAACAGATTCCCGAGGACAAGTCACTAAACTCTATATACTTTAACAAGACTAAAATATTCCTTTACAATAGTAATAATAATAACATGTCTCCACTGATCTGTGTTGTAAATGTGATTTCTGTTTGATTCCAATCGCTTTTTATAGTCAAAATCAGCAAATTTGCCGAGCTCCGCTACAACTACATGGGAGCGATGAGGAGTGAGGCAGGGACGAGCTCTGCCTCACGTAAGCCCACAGTAACTTGCTGGAGCGCGGGCACTAATTTAGCGTGGGCACTTATTTTGTGAGCGCGCTCAAGCCAGTTACTGTGGGGTGAGGTGAGGCACAGATGAGCTCTGCCTCACCTCAAAATGCGTCACCTCACAGAAACTGGCTGGAAAGCGGACCCTAAGGGTATGCCTGCACCATCTCACTGTAGGTCACCAATGTAATGTTTGTAGATCCCTTTATTACATTTATCCTCGCCATCCATAGTCTCTAAATAACTTATTTCACGTATATATGATATTTAGGCTCGCCGTACAACGGCAATGAAAAAAGCACCAGGGGAGGCAGCCATAACCTCTGCCGCACTGAAGGGGGCGCACATGAGCCCACAGGTCCTTGTTGCTACTGTTATTCTACGCAGAGACGGTATAGACGCAAACAACAAACTAGACTTTTGAAACTAGAGGAAGATACGGAGGACTTTTACAAAAAAGTAATAGAGATTGTTGTCCAGAAGGATAGCATGGACTTCATCTTCAAGTCAAGGTAAGACCACATTGGTAATGAAAATTGGTTCTTACTAAGAAAGAACAATCTAATATTTAGATTGTGGGTATCCTTTTGTTGAACGGTCTGTTTAAAATGAATCGAAACATCAGACCAAAAAAGCTTTTGAAAATAACAGAATATTTCGATTAAGGTCAGAATATAATATTTGTAAATCTGACTCTGAAAGAATCAGTGCCTCACCAGCCATGAACCTCACCGCACGTCGCTGTAACACAGCCACAGGAAGTATCAACTGGCGGGAACACGGTGTGGGCTTCTCTCGCATTGTTTAAGTACTTGTTAGAGGAAAATAAAAATGTTAACAGACTTTGACAGTTACAGGTAAATTCGAATAATGCTGCAGTTTATTTTCTGAATTAAAGTTCCATTCGTTCCGTGGAACGGACTTTTTATTTTGGCGGAAGCATTACGATCATTTTTAAGTCAATTAAATCATTTAAAAATCGATATTATGAATAATTTGTTTGTTTTTTTAGTATGTAGCCGTGTAATAAGCGGTATAATGTGCTGCTAGGTGGTCATTAGGGGGGGGGGGAATCCCCGCAGTGTGATCATGGAGCCCGCGGAGGGATCTAGATCTTAATAGCGACCGCATTAAGTTTTCAGTTGATTTACCTCACTCAACTGCAGCACTTCTACGCTACTGCAGTCAGGCAATGTGTGTTTCCCTCGCTTTTGTTAACTGTTACTGAGCGATAGTAGGCTACGAGGTGCAGATAGTTTTAAACAGATAGTGCTGTACTTTTTTCACTTGTTCGTGTTCACTGAAAGACGTCGATTTTTTTTCACCCAGTTGCTGTTTTTGTCACCTTTCTTTTAGTCGTGTGAGTCGGACACCACCCCACATTAACGCCGGACGCTCGAACCCTGCCACAGGCTGTCTCAGGCTTCCATCATAGGGAGAGGAGGGTGGCGCTTGGACGGCTGCTTTGTGCTACTACATCAGGTGAGACGCCATTTAGCTAACATTAGCGAACACATTACGTTATCAGATGTTGTTGATTAACGTCCCTTAAAGGTGGGGTATGTAATTTATTTCAGAAACACTTATTGTTATATTCCATGGAATGCTCTTAACATCCCGATAGCAATGCATATATGAAATGCTTTGACAATAAATACATACAAAATGTTCATCTGTGGAAGCCGTAGCGCTGTAAAAAGCACGACCAATCATTTTAGCCGGCCCGGCTAAAATAGCTGGATGGCCTACCTGCCTGTCAGCCTGAGAGGGGTCTGCCTGCAGGCTCCACTCTCAGGAACCTCCACTCTCACGGAGGTGATGAGTCCGCTCACCATGCACTTTGGGTTGGCCTTGGGCAGGCCTTTTGAACCCCCCATCCTGGTTCTCGTAATAGTTGACTTAGCCATTTTTCGCTGAAACCATGGAGGAATGTAACGGGAGTTAACAGGGGACTCTGCCCGCCTCATGAGTGCCTATTTTCGGACACTTTTTGTCACTTTCCCCCCTATTTTCTCCGGTTTTATTAATTTTTCTTTTTTTGGCTATTTCACCTGGTTCCTTCTAACGGGGACATAGCCCGGTCTCGGGTGTCCCCCTACGGCCTGTGTCCAGCCGTTCCCCCTACCCCCACCACTCATCCATATATTAACCGATTTTGACAATTCTTGTTGCATTTGTGTCCTCTCTTCTCACTGATAGAATGGCAAACGCGACCCACCATCGGAGGGCCTCCACCGGCCTAGTGCCGGTGTCCTGGCGGTCGGTTCCTCCGAACTGCGGGTTCGACTCTGATGGCCGCGAGGGTGTGCTGCGTGTCTCTTCCCGGGCCGGCCGATATGAAGCGTGACCAAGACGCATCGTCTGACTCGGGGGTCCCACCACGGGTCCCGCAGCGGGGTGGAGGTTCCAGGCTGAAACCTCCCCAGGTTTGTTTGTCCTTTTGTGTTCTAAATGTAATGTTCATAAAATGTAGTTATATCCTCATACCTACTTAAATATCTGATTTTATTCAGATATTACTGCGAGAAGTGCACAGAGGCATCTTGAAAAATCAGATGGTGAAGCAAGCAAAAGCTGTCTAAATAAAAAAAATATACTTATTTGTTTCACCAAGGATGATTTTATTTGACAGTTTTACATGGTTTGTTCTCTTTTGTGTTTCAGGTTTATTGCGAGTTCAACAGAGTGGTGGGGGAAAATCTCAAGGACAACTTCTTCGATGCACTTGACCGTTTCTCTCCGAGCCTGATGGACCTCTTTAGGAAGAAGAAGGGTGTCACTGGCCAATTCCTGTCTGAGCTTTTAAGTCAGACAAAGGTGGGTTTACTTAACATCTGTCTACCCAATCTCTTTCCTCTCTCCTTGTTCCTCTTCTGTCCCTTTGACTTCCTTCTCATCTCTTCTTTTCTCTCATTTGCTGCTCTTGTCCTGTCAATTGAATTGCATCTCTTCATGTGTCATTGTTTCCTCTTTTCCCTTGTTCCTTTTGCTTTGCTCTCTTGTTTTGTTTCCTATTCTATTCTTTGGTCAAGAAGAAATGATGTTCTCTCCCTTTTCTATTCTCCCATCATGTCATCTCCTTGTGTCCTCTCCTTTACTTTCAAGTATATTTGCAATAAAGTAATTGTGTAGAGTTTGTAGAATGTATTTGATGAATATATAACCATTCTTTGTTATCTCCACTATATTCCAGACCACGGAGCCAACAGCCATCAGATGCCTTTGTGTTCGGGGACTGCCAATCATCTTGGGGGATGAGCCTTCTGCCTTCTTCAAGACCTGCACCGTAAGTGACTTTAACCCTTGTGTTATGTTCACATTTTGCACCCTTTGGTAATTTTTGGGTGAAATTGACCCGGGACATATTTCAGTTTAAAAAAATACGGAACTAAATGTAACTTACACTATTCCTTATATATATTGTCTTTAACTAATTCACCAACAATATAAATGAAATATATGTTTTTTAAATATGTATGATGCTTTTCATTATAAACAGTGGAAGCTACTTTTTGGTGGACGATGTAGAATGATCTGTCACTCTTTATTTCTCTGTTAGGATGCATTACATTACATTACATTACAATACATTACATTACATTACATTACATTACAATACATTACATTACATTACAATACATTACATTACAATACATTACAATACATTACAATACATTACATTACATTACAATACATTACATTACATTACATTACATTACAATACATTACAATACATTACATTACATTACATTACATTACCATTACATTACATTACATTACATTACATTACATTACATTACATACATTACATTACATTACAATACATTACATTACATTACATTACATTACATTACATTACATTACATTACATTACATTACATTACAATACATTACATTACATTACAATACATTACATTACATTACAATACATTACATTACATTACATTACAATACATTACATTACATTACAATACATTACATTACAATACATTACAATACATTACATTACATTACATTACATTACAATACAATACATTACATTACATTACATTACAATACATTACATTACATTACATTACAATACATTACAATACATTACATTACATTACATTACAATACATTACATTACATTACATTACATTACATTACATTACAATACATTACATTACAATACATTACATTACATTACATTACAATACATTACATTACATTACATTACATTACATTACATTACATTACAATACATTACATTACATTACATTACAATACATTACATTACATTACATTACAATACATTACAATACATTACATTACATTACATTACAATACATTACATTACATTACATTACATTACAATACATTACAATACATTACATTACATTACATTACATTACATTACATTACACTACATTACATTACATTACATTACATTACATTACATTACACTACATTACATTACATTACATTACATTACATTACATTACATTACATTACATTACACTACATTACATTACATTACATTACATTACATTACACTACATTACATTACATTACATTACATTACATTACATTACATTTAGCTGACGCTTTTATCCAAAGCGACTTACAATAAGTGCGTTCGTCCAACAAAATACAACTTGAAGAAAACAGAATCATATAAGTACATCAGGTTTCATAGAGCCAAACATTTCAAGTGCTACTCAACTGGCTTTAGATAAGCCAGTCCTTTATTAGTATAAAAGTGCTTCGTTAATAGTTCTAACGCTCGAAGTGGAGTCGAAAGAGATGAGTTTTCAGTTTGCGCCGGAAGATGTGCAAGCTATCTGCCGTCCTGATGTCAATGGGGAGCTCATTCCACCATCTTGGAGCCAGGACAGCAAACCCACGTGTTTTCGCCGATGGGAACTTGGGTCCCCCTCGCAGCGAGGGCGCAACGAGTCGTTTGGCTGATGCAGAGCGTAGATGGATGCGGCTGATAAGGAGGTGTACAGTCAAACTCCACTGGGAATCCTCTGTGTCGGAGAAAATCCTCAGCTCAACCCATCCAGTGTGGCAATCGTCTTGGAGGGGAATGTGGTGATGGATGGACCGGCTAACCTGCCTCAGGCCTTCGGTGTCCTGTTCAGACTCATTTATGCCCTGCAACTGGAGTACCCAAAGTGCATGGAAAACACTTTCCACTTTGTTCAGCAGGTGATATTAAAACTTGGTAAAGTTGAGCTGGCACCCAAAATTCAGACTTTGAAAAATCAGCTTACATTGTGAAACGGGGTTCTGAAAAGTTGGCTACTGTTACATATGGCAAGTATTTAGGCTTCCATATTGCATTTTGTTGTTGTTGCATGTTTGCACTGTTTGACCTATTAAGCTTGTTGGCATTTCCATTTGTGTTTTATTCTATAAACTACTGACAACATCTCTCCCAAAAGTCATTTATTTGCAGAAAATTACAACTGGTCAGAATAACAGAGAAAATGCTGTGTTTTCAAACCTCAAATGATGCAAAGAAAACAAGTTCAATCAATCAATGTTTATTTATTTAGCCCAATATCACACATGTTACATTTGTCTCAGTGGACTTTACAGTTTGTACAAAATATCAGTATGACAATACGACACCCTCTGTCCTTAGACCCTCTGTCCTTAGACCCTCTGTCCTTAGACCCTCTGTCCTTAGACCCTCACATCGTACAAGGAAAAACTTCCAGAGAAAACCCACAGTTTAAAGGGAAAAATGGGAGAAACCTCAGGGAGAGCAACAGAGGAGGGATCCCTCTCCCAGGACGGACAGACGTGCAATAGATGCCGTGTGTAAATTGAAAAGATAATACATTTTACAGCATATAGACCGAATGTTAGGAAATGCATGTGTCTGTAATAAGAAGATGAATCCACGAGGATATCCATCCAGGACCTATGATCCAGGACCACAGCCACGACTCAAGATCCAGGGCTCGCGATCCAGGACAGAGGAGCGCAGGATCATCCATGACTCCGGATCCCGGCGTATACAGACACCAAAAAGAAAGACATTTGGGGAAGCTGGGTTAATCGGAACATGAGAGTACACAGGTATAAACAGAGAGAAGGAAGAAGTAAGATGTCCCCCGACAAACTAAGCCTATATCAGCAAAACTAGGGGCTGAATCTAATCAGCCCTAACTATAAGCTTTATCAAAAAGGAAGGTCTTAAGCGCACTCATAAAAACGGATAGGGTGTCTGCCGCCCGAACACAAACTGGAAGCTGATTCCACAAATGTGGAGCTTGATAAGAAAAGGCTCTGGCTCCCATTGTACTTTTAGAGACTCTAGGAACAACCAACAACCCTGCATTCTTGGAACGCAATGCCCTAGTAGGACAGTAGGGTATAATGAGTTCTTTAAGGTAAGATGGCGCCTGCCCATTAAGGGCTTTGTAGGCGAGAAGAAGAATTTTAAATTCTATCCTGTGTTCTATAGGGAGCCAGTGTAAGGCAGCCAGAACAGGAGTAATGTGGTCCCTTTTCCTAACTCTGGTTAGTACACGAGCCGCAGCATTTTGAATCAGCTGAAGCGACTTGACTGACTTCTTGGTACACCCTGATAATAAAGAGTTACAATAATCCAGCCTTGAAGTAACAAATGCATGGACTAGTTTCTCTGCATCGTTTTGAGGCAAGATATGCCTGATTTTTGCAATGTTACGTAGATGGAAGTAGGCGGTCCTTGAAATTGATTTTATGTGGGCGTTCAAGGATAAATCCTGATAAAATATAACACCAAGATTCCTTACAGTCTCACTGGAGGCCAAATTAATGCCATCCATAGTTAGTATATCCTTAGATAATTTGTTTCGTAGATTCTTCGGGCCAAGTACAATAACTTCAGTTTTGGTCGTGTTTAACATCAAAAAGTTTAAGGTCATCCACGTTTTTAAGTCCTTAAGGCAGTCTTGAATTGTATTTAGATGATTAATTTCATCAGGCTTGATTGATAAATATAGTTGATTATCATCCGCATAACAATGAAAGTTTACAGAATGATTCCTTATAATATTGCCTAACGGAAGCATATATAATGTGAACAAAATAGGTCCGAGCACTGAGCCCTGTGGCACTCCATGGCTAACTTTGGTTTGCGTGGAAGATTCATCATTGACACGTACAAACTGAGAGCGTTCAGATAGATAGGACCTAAACCAGTCTAAAGCAGTTCCCTGTATGCCAACTAAGTGCTCTAGTCTTTGCAATAGGATATCATGGTCGATAGTATCAAATGCAGCACTGAGATCGAGCAAAACAAGAATAGAGACACGTCCCTTGTCAGAGGCTATTAGAATGTCATTTGTGACTTTAACCAGAGCTGTCTCTGTGCTATGATGTGTTCTAAAGCCAGACTGAAAAGCTTCAAATAAATCATTGTTTTTTAAGTAATCACACAACTGTTTTGCGACCGCTTTCTCAAGAATTTTTGAGAGGAACAGAAGATTAGAAATAGGTCTATAGTTGGCTAAAACCTCTGGATCGAGGTTGTGCTTTTTAAGAAGCGGTTTTATCACTGCTACTTTGAATGATTGTGGAACATAGCCTGATAATAAAGACATATTCATAATATTTAATAAATAAGTGCTAATTAATGGAAAAACTTCCTTCAACAGCTTAGTTGGAATTGGGTCTAACATGCACGTTGATGGTTTAGAAGAGAGAATCATTGAATTTAATTGTTCAAGGTTTATGGCTGAAAAGCATTCTAGTTTACTATCTAGTGTAATATTAGAACTTACGTTTCCGGGAGCTGTTGATAACACTATACTGGTCAAAGGCAAGAGGTCATTAATTTGTTTCTAAGAGTAACAATTGTATCGTTAAAAAAGCACATAAAATCATTACTACTGAGTGCTATGGGAATAGAAGGCTCAATCGAGCTGTGGCTTTCTGTCAGCCTGGCTACAGTGCTGAAAAGAAATCTTGCATTATTCTTATTCTCATCTATTAATGAAGAGTAGTAAGCTGCTCTCGCTTTACGCAATGCTTTCTTATATTCATTGAGAGTAATATGCCAAATAAATGTCGGATATGGGGTAAATGTCGTCAGTCATTAATTTATAGAATAAAACACAAATGTTAATCCAGTTTTTACCAATAGTAAAACGAGAGAAACTGGTAATTTTACAGAGGTCTCTTAATTTTTCAGAGCTCTACATAAATATATAGATCTATATATCTTTATATATATATATATATATATATATATAGATATATATATATATATATATATACAGTAGAGAGATTGCTATTGTTTCATGTGAAAAATGTTCTCAGGAAAATGTATGGTACAATATTTTTGCCACAGTTTGTATAGGAAGCTCAATTTCATTGTATCCAAATGAAACACTCAAGTTTTAATAAAAGGTAAAACTTTATTTTTGTGTCTTTTTTGTAGTTGATGGAAAAAAAAAAAAATATATAAAAAAAAAATTCTAAGTTAAATAATTGGAAAAAAACAATTGATATTACACAATATTTTAAGTAAAATCAACTTCACATGAAGTGCATTGTACTTCAGATAACAATTCCAGTCCTTGAATAATTTGAGTTTAATTCACTCAAGTTTTCATAATGCTTTACTTAAAAAAATAGAAAGTGGTTGACTTAAAAATGTAAGTAAAATCAACTTGAAGTGGATTGTACTTCAGATAACAATTAAAGTCCTTGATTCATTTGAGTTTAATTTACTCAAGTTTTCATAATGCGTTACTTAAATGTTTAAAGGCAACCACTTTACGCTATTTCTTTAAGTAGATTCAACTTAATCAAGAAAATGTAACACAGGATTAAGACTAAAACTAAATAAAAAAATAGCTGACGAAATGAACACTAGATTGTAGGAGTCCACTGTATCTTCGGGCTCTGCCTCTTCATCTGGGAGCTTGGTGAGGAACGTCTCAGCTGTTCAAACTTCTCGCTGAAGAGCTGCGCTCTTGTCTTTCTCAAACTGCAGCTCTTTTGAGAGCTTAGCTTGAGTGATAATATGCGCCACTTTGAGCTCCTCAAAATCGTCCCGAAGAACCGTCTTCTTCTTCTCCCTGAGACAATTGCTCTCGATAGCTGCAATCCTGGAGCTGCTGACGTCGTCTTGGTTACAGCTCCTCTTCAGCCTCTCCAGCTCTTTATGCATAGACCTACTTCTCTTGGTGTGCATCAGCTTGAGGGATTTCTCCTGACGTAACTGCAATTCAGTCTGGTCCAGTTCTTCCTGTGCCTCCTTCTTGCTTTTGAGGATCTCTTGGTTGGTGCACTTCTGAAGAGCCAGCTCTCGTTTAGCCTCCTCCAGTGCTCTGCTGAGCCTTGAGTTATCATCAAAACTATTAGCAGGCTCGTGCTTGAGCATATTGTTCTGCTCTCTTTGTGAGTTCTGCACGGTGTGGGGGTCCAGGGCCATCTTATGGGTTCTTCCTCGCTCCATCTTTATTTAGCAGGTCGAATATTTCCTAGCTTTGTGTGTCGATGAAGTCTGTCACTGGTGTGTCTCTGCTAAAGATGTGTCAGGTCACTCTGAAGAAAAGCTGTGTGTGCTGGCTCAGAGTCTGGGTCCTATTTGCTAACTATTTTGGAATGACCTGTGACATCACGATGATGTCATGAGCAGATAAAAGCACTTGGAACACATGATGTCATCGGAACACTGACCTGTGACATCACGATGATGTCATGAGCAGATAAAAGCACTTGGAACACATGATGTCATCGGAACACTGCCAACATTCTATAATGACATGTATTACATTACATTACATTGCATTTAGCTGACGCTTTTATCCAAAGCGACTTACAATAAGTACATTCGACCAGGAAGACACAACCTTGAAGAAAACAGAATCATATAAGTATATCAGGTTTCATAGAGCCAAACATTTCAAGTGCTACTCAACTGGCTTTAGGTAAGCCAGTCCTTTATTAGTATAAAAGTGCTTCGTTAATAGTTCTAACGCTCGAAGTGGAGTCGAAAGAGATGAGTTTTCAGTTTGCGCCGGAAGATGTGCAAGCTATCTGCCGTCCTGATGTCAATGGGGAGCTCATTCCACCATCTTGGAGTCAGGACAGCAAACCCACGTGTTTTCGCCGATGGGAACTTGGGTCCCCCTCGCAGCGAGGGCGCAGCGAGTCGTTTGGCTGATGCAGAGCGTAGTGCACGCGCTGGGGTGTACGGTTTAACCATGTCCTGGATGTAGGAAGGGCCAGATCCATTCGCAGCATGGTAAGCAAGTACCAGTGTCTTGAAGTGGATTCTAGCAGTTACCGGAAGCCAGTGAAGGGAGCGGAGGAGCGGAGTGGTGTGGGAGAATTTAGGAAGGTTGAAGACCAGACGAGCCGCTGCATTCTGGATGAGCTGCAGAGGTCGGATGGCACATGCAGGTAGACCAGCCAGGAGGGAGTTGCAGTAGTCTAGGCGTGACTACATGTCATGTTTGGAACTCACCATAACAACTGAGCCATGGGACTCAATTTCCCAGAATCCTCCATGGGTATCCGCTATCACCTCCTGAAAAAGGAGACTCTTCTAATCAACCGCAACTCAAATTAATTAACAGTTTTAAGAGAAAATTAAGAAATGTTTCCAATAATCTGAGTCTAAAAGAAACTGGTTAATTCAGGTTTCTAACACAGGTTTTCAAGACGTTATACACACTGCACTGATGTAGTACTTTATATGTATTATTCTTTATTTGTTATGTACTGCATTCAATTGAAATGTTCTCATGATATAAATAGGTTATGTGTCATGTTACATTTCTCGTATATATGGTACATGAAAAAAAGTAACATTTAAAACATGGCACAAACACAACTAAAAACTACAGCTACTTTTGAATAGTCATTCAGTGTTCTTTGGTGGACCAGTGCAATATAGACACTGTATCTAAATCAAAGATTTTTTATTTATAGGTTATTTTGTGGTAAATTTTAAATTATATTTGCAAGAACATTCAGTTCAGTTTGCTGCCATGAATTGTGTGTTTGCTTGGATTTCAAGTGTACATGTGTGTTTGGTAGAACGTATGTGCTACATGCATGTGTGGGACATTACATCACATGTCACTTGTTAGACGCTTTTATCCAAAGAGACTTACATACTCAACACTGTGGACAATCCCCACAGGAGCAATTTGGGGTGAAGTGTCTCAGGGACACAACGACATGCTGACTGCAGTGGGACTTGAACCTGTGACCTCCTGATCCAAACACCAACCCACTGCGCCTCATGCTGGTGTTGAAGGGTTTTTGTCGCCGCATGACCGTAATGGATGTAGAAAGAGACTTCCCAGATGGCAGAGGAGGGGATGACCAACACCATGACCAACAACAAGAGAAAATATAGCCTTTGTTCCTTTTGACCTTGTCTCTGGTGTCGTGCATTGTCCTCTCCCTTTAGTGCAGTGTTAGAATGCTTGGTAACCAGGTAGTTTATTGATAAGGTACAAGCTCTTCTACACAGTTATAAATACATTATTGATATCTTGAGTAGTCAAGTTGAACAACAAACAAATTAAACGTAGCAATGTTTTGGTTTTTAAAAAGCTCTAGTATGAAATGTAAGACTTTAGAAAATGTATGTACTGTAAACTTCAATGTACCCACGTTGCAGAGGTCTGTGGGCCCTCCAACAAAGCTGAGCACAAAAATCATAGGACATAGCATTTATTATTTTCTTGAAATCTGCGAGCTTATGCCTGAGACGCAGAATATTCACTCCGCACTCGCCTCCCACAGCGGGGAACAGGCCTGGCTCTGAGGTTGTAAATAAAACGCTTGGCTGATGTTTCCAAAGAAGCAAACAAAGGGAGACAGGGAGACCCAGAGCGAGTCATGTCCATAAAACAGTGAAATACTGTAAGAGGTGATGGCAGCCGCTTCGAGACCAGACGCTCTGAGATTCCTGACCATCTCCCGGCTGGAACACCCACCATACTTTGCAAAGAAGGGAGGGCAGGAGGATTTTCAGGTATTCACTAACACTGTAAAGCCCCGGACACACCAAGCCGATTTTGGCCGTCGATGGATGTCAGGCCGACGATGAGAGTCCTGTCGCCCTACTCAGATTGGTGTGTCTCGCACCGTCGTGTCTTTTCGGCCGTGCCGACACCTTTATGGCCGAAGACCTACCGATTCGACAAGCCGAAGGCTGTCGGTCAAATAAATCACTCTGATTGGCTGTTCAGCTAGCGAATCAGTGCATGAGAAGCTAAACGGAAGTGAGGGACCCAAACAAACGATTAAAAAGCCAAATCTGAGATTCCATTGAACTCCAGCTCTCGACTCAGGTTCGGGAAAGCCCCGTGAGCTTCTCGCTGTAGAGTGGAAATGGAACGCACACGCTATTTGTTGTTTGTTTATATCACGCAGTCTGTTCTTCTTCTCTCGGTTATCACACAGTCTGTGGCTGTTTCTCAATCTCGAGGATTCTGGCTTCCAAGCCAATATTTCAAGGATGCTATGTCATCGAGTGCCGCCGAAGGACTGTTCCAATCTCCAGCATGCTTGGAATTCCACCGAGGCCGCGTCCTTGGTTTGGGGGAAATTTCGAGGCTGCACATGGGTAGACTTCGCGTCCTTAAAATCCCCACAATGCTTTGCGCACGGACCAATTTCAAAAACCCTTGCGAAGAATGGCTGAACCGACATTTAAATGTAAGTATGTGCGTAGAACATGTGTTGGTAAATATGTTACTTTGTTACATTTGTTATCACCAAAAATGTGTTCCGTGAAAGTAAAGCAAGTTCATGATTAGATCGACATCGTGAGGTATTTATTTTCGGTACAGTTTATGTTGAAACCGTTAGAGAGAGTGGCACACTTGTTAGCCTGTTCCATTCTTCTTCGTTTTCCGAAGCCGTGGCTTGGAAGTATACTTGCTTCGTTTCTGAAGGAAGTGACTTGGAAGTACGCGACTACCAAGCCAGCATCCTCGCGATTGAGAAACACCCCTTCTTCCGGTTGTTGCCTCTTTTGAATGACGAATACACACTACCGCCGCCTGCTGGTAAGGAGAGTTATTGCCACTCATGCATGCGCAGTTCGTACGTGCTACTTGGCTGAAGTCTTTGCGGTGTGTTCCAGCGCGACTGTTGGCCAAGACGTATGTTAGGAGATCTGATCAGTGATATTGAGTAATGTTGCCAATGTTACATTGTTGTGATGTTTAGAGTTTTGGTGGTCCTGATAATTTATTCCGGTAAATTATTCTGACCTACTAATTGACCTTTCCGAAGTTATTGAGTCTATGTAAGTTTGCGGCTTGGCTCAGATCCACCAACGTCAGCAAGATCTCACCTCTACTAACTTCCCGAAGAACCAAGGTTTCAATTAACTGCTGTTTCAATTCAGACAACTCTTTTTTAATCTGTTTAAGCGATCCCGAAGGATTTTGATATCAGTAAATGGAGTGTGCTCCTACCTAAGTGTGTGTGGCAGGGTGCAATCTTACCTTGGAAGCAGGAGAGGAGGGCACAGGTGTCTTTTAAATTATCCCAGTCCAAAAGGTGGGATCAGTTTATTTGAAGAAAAATAGGTCCAAACTAATACAGGGTTTTTACCTTCTCTCTTTACAACATTATAATCATCCTAACAAAAAACCGTGCTGTGATCATGTTCAAATGAAACTTTAATTCACAGTCTTACATTTATTACCAAAATGTTTTAATTTCAACTGCCCATTTCAGTTGTGACATTTTAAAATTCTCCCGATAGAATTTAGAGGTATTTCCTCGTAAAAAGACCGGTGACAATAAAAAGCGCATTCAACTTTTTCATTTCACCAACTCAATTCACATCAGTTTCATACCGTTTTTTCCGACACAGACGGCGGATTAACACTCAAAAACCCATACCTGTCCGCAAAATTCGGGGGGCAAGGTTTTCCCCACAGGTAGCGGTATTTATAATATTCATACACTTTTTCCGACACAGATGGCGGATTAACACTCAAAAACCCATACCAGTCCGCAAAATTTGGGGGGGCAAGATTTTCCCCACAGGTAGCGGTATTTATAATATTCATACACTTTTTTCCGACACAGATGGCGGATTAACACTCAAAAACCCATACCTGTCCGCAAAATTCGGGGGGCAAGATTTCCCCACAGGTCGCGGTATTTATAATATTCACAAACACCTCTCTCATCAAATCATTCCACTCAGCCAACAACCAAGAAATTCGAGAGATATTTACCCCGTCTGACAGAACCAATACCGAGAGCTAGTTACCCAGCTCTGAAGCACACAGCCTACCCGGAGAGAGTCTACCAGGGGTTACCCCCCCTCTCCTCGCGCTCTCTCAAAAAACCAGTCTCTTTATGCTAAAAAAACTGGATCCTAAACCCAAAAAAACAAACTCCTCCTCTTCACCCAATTCAGTTGAAAACTGCGCATGCGCACTAATGTACAAGGCTAAACATGTCCCGACATGTTCCACAGCTGTTATGGGATAAGACACCCTTTCATATGAGGTAAAAAGGACATGAACTCTCTTTGGCCTCTAATGTTTCTCCCCTTAGTGTGAAGCACCCCCTCCCTGTGGACTGCTGCCAGAGGAGAGGAAGAAAACTCAACCTAAACAAACCACTTTGTTTTGTTTATACTGTAACTATAGAAAACCTAAAATATGAAGCATTTTCATTGTGGGTTATACAAGAATATAATTGATTATATTTGATTATAACTAACTTTCGTTTTTAAGTATTAAACATACTATGAAAACTCACAACACCCTCTTTTCAAAACGCAAAGTTATCAAAATAGCAACAGAAAAAATTGTAAGCATAGATACATATTCAAAAACCGTCAAGAAGCATTCTCATTATGGGTTTATACAAGAATATGATTGATCATGTATGATTTATAATTAACTTTCGTTTTTTAAGTATTCACTTCATACCATGATCTCAATTAACTTTCGTTTTAAATATTCACTTCATATGAAGATCTCAACACTGTTAGGATGCGGCTGATAAGGAGGTGTACAGTCAAACTCCACTGGGAATCCTCTGTGTCGGAGAAAATCCTCAGCTCAACCCATCCAGTGTGGCAATCGTCTTGGAGGGGAATGTGGTGATGGATGGACCGGCTAACCTGCCTCAGGCCTTCTGTGTCCTGTTCAGACTCATTTATGCCCTGCAACTGGAGTACCCAAAGTGCATGAAAAACACTTTCCACTTTGTTCAGCAGGTGATATTAAAACTTGGTAAAGTTGAGCTGGCACCCAAAATTCAGACTTTGAAAAATCAGCTTACATTGTGAAACGGGGTTCTGAAAAGTTGGCTACTGTTACATATGGCAAGTATTTAGGCTTCCATATTGCATTTTGTTGTTGTTGCATGTTTGCACTGTTTGACCTATTAAGCTTGTTGGCATTTCCATTTGTGTTTTATTCTATAAACTACTGACAACATCTCTCCCAAAAGCCATTTATTTGCAGAAAATTACAACTGGTCAGAATAACAGAGAAAAGGCTGTGTTTTCAAACCTCAAATGATGCAAAGAAAACAAGTTATTCATTATTAAACAACACAATACTAATGTTTGAACTTAGGAAGAGTTCAGAAGTCAATCTTTGGTGGAATAACCCAGATGTTTCAATAACAGCTTTCAATGCGTCTTGGTTGCTCGCCACCAGTCTGTCACATTGTTGCTGGGTGACTTGATGTCTCTCCTGGCACACAAACTCAAGCAGCAATGTGAAAGGTGTTGCAGAGCCAAGACGCATGAAAGCTGGGATTGAAAATCTGGGTTGTTCCACCAATGACTGATTCCTGAGCCCTTCCTATGTTAAAACATTAGTATTGTGTTGTTGAAAAATGAATTTTAAATTGTTTTCTTTGCACTATTCGAGGTCTGAAAACACTATTCGAGGTCTGAAAACACTCATTTGGTATTTTTTGTAAATAAACGCTCTAAATGAGAATATTTGGAGTTTGGGATAAATGTCGTCAGTCATTAATTTATAGAATAAAACACAAATGTTAATCCAGTTTTTACCAATAGTAAAACGAGAGAAACTGGTAATTTTACAGAGGTCTCTTAATTTTTTCAGAGCTCTACATAAATATATAGATCTATATATCTTTATATATATATATATATATAAGGTAGAGAGATTGCTATTGTTTCATGTGAAAAATGTTCTCAGGAAAATGTATGGTACAATATTTTTGCCACAGTTTGTATAGGAAGCTCAATTTCATTGTATCCAAATGAAACACTCAAGTTTTAATAAAAGGTAAAACTTTATTTTTGTGTTTTTTTTGTAGTTGACGGAAAAAAAATATAAATATAAAAAAAAAATTCTAAGTTAAATAATTGGAAAAAAACAATTGATATTACACAATATTTTAAGTAAAATCAACTTCACATGAAGTGCATTGTACTTCAAATAACAATTCCAGTCCTTGAATAATTTGAGTTTAATTCACTCAAGTTTTCATAATGCGTTACTTAAAAAAATAGAAAGTGGTTGACTTAAAAATGTAAGTAAAATCAACTTGAAGTGGATTGTACTTCAGATAACAATTAAAGTCCTTGATTCATTTGAGTTTAATTTACTCAAGTTTTCATAATGCGTTACTTAAATGTTTAAAGGCAACCACTTTACGCTATTTCTTTAAGTAGATTCAACTTATCCGGGCTTACAGTGCAGGATGAAGGTGACTAAATATGACTAAAACTAAAAAGAAAATGTAACACAGGATTAAGACTAAAACTAAATAAAAAAATAGCTGACGAAATGAACACTAGATTGTAGGAGTCCACTGTATCTTCGGGCTCTGCCTCTTCATCTGGGAGCTTGGTGAGGAACGTCTCAGCTGTTCAACTTCTCGCTGAAGAGCTGCGCTCTTGTCTTTCTCAAACTGCAGCTCTTTTGAGAGCTTAGCTTGAGTGATAATATGCGCCACTTTGAGCTCCTCAAAATCGTCCCGAAGAACCGTCTTCTTCTTCTCCCTGAGACGATTGCTCTCGATAGCTGCAATCCTGGAGCTGCTGACGTCGTCTTGGTTACAGCTCCTCTTCAGCCTCTCCAGCTCTTTATGCATAGACCTACTTCTCTTGGTGTGCATCAGCTTGAGGGATTTCTCCTGACGTAACTGCAATTCAGTCTGGTCCAGTTCTTCCTGTGCCTCCTTCTTGCTTTTGAGGATCTCTTGGTTGGTGCACTTCTGAAGAGCCAGCTCTCGTTTAGCCTCCTCCAGTGCTCTGCTGAGCCTTGAGTTATCATCAAAACTGTTAGCAGGCTCGTGCTTGAGCATATTGTTCTGCTCTCTTTGTGAGTTCTGCACGGTGTGGGGGTCCAGGGCCATCTTATGGGTTCTTCCTCGCTCCATCTTTATTTAGCAGGTCGAATATTTCCTAGCTTTGTGTGTCGATGAAGTCTGTCACTGGTGTGTCTCTGCTAAAGATGTGTCAGGTCACTCTGAAGAAAAGCTGTGTGCTGGCTCAGAGTCTGGGTCCTATTTGCTAACTATTTTGGAATGACCTGTGACATCACGATGATGTCATGAGCAGATAAAAGCACTTGGAACACATGATGTCATCGGAACACTGACCTGTGACATCACGATGATGTCATGTCATGTTTGGAACTCACCATAACAACTGAGCCATGGGACTCAATTTCCCAGAATCCTCCATGGGTATCCGCTATCACCTCCTGAAAAAGGAGACTCTTCTAATCAACCGCAACCAAAATTAATTAACAGTTTTAAGAGAAAATTAAGAAATGTTTCCAATATTCTGGGTCTAAAAGAAACTGGTTAATTCAGGTTTCTAACACAGGTTTTCAAGACGTTATACACACTGCACTGATGTAGTACTTTATATGTATTATTCTTTATTTGTTATGTACTGCATTCAATTTAAATGTTCTCATGATATAAATAGGTTATGTGTCATGTTACATTTCTCGTATATATGGTACATGAAAAAAAGTAACATTTAAAACATGGCACAAACACAACTAAAAAACTACAGCTACTTTTGAATAGTCATTCAGTGTTCTTTGGTGGACCAGTGCAATATAGACACTGTATCTAAATCAAAGATTTTTTATTTATAGGTTATTTTGTGGTACATTTTAAATTATATTTGCAAGAACATTCAGTTCAGTTTGCTGCCATGAATTGTGTGTTTGCTTGGATTTCAAGTGTACATGTGTGTTTGGTAGAACGTATGTGCTACATGCATGTGTGGGACATTACATTACATGTCACATGTTAGACGCTTTTATCCAAAGAGACTTACATACTCAACACTGTGGACAATCCCCACAGGAGCAATTTGGGATGAAGTGTCTCAGGGACACAACGACATGCTGACTGCAGTGGGGTTTGAACCTGTGACCCCCTGATCCAAACACCAAACCACTGCGCCACACGCCTCATGCTGGTGTTGAAGGGTTTTTGTCGCCGCATGACCGTAATGGATGTAGAAAGACACTTCCCAGATGGCAGAGGAGGGGATGACCAACACCATGACCAACAACAAGAGAAAATATAGCCTTTGTTCCTTTTGACCTTGTCTCTGGTGTCGTGCATTGTCCTCTCCCTTTAGTGCAGTGTTAGAATGCTTGGTAACCAGGTAGTTTATTGATAAGGTACAAGCTCTTCTACACAGTTATAAATACATTATTGATATCTTGAGTAGTCAAGTTGAACAACAAACAAATTAAACGTAGCAATGTTTTGGTTTTCTAGTATGAAATGTAAGACTTTAGAAAACGTATGTACTGTAAACTTCAATGTACCCACGTTGCAGAGGTCTGTGGGCCCTCCAACAAAGCTGAGCACAAAAATCATAGGACATAGCATTTATTATTTTCTTGAAATCTGCGAGCTTATGCCTGAGACGCAGAATATTCACTCCGCACTCGCCTCCCACAGCGGGGAACAGGCCTGGCTCTGAGGTTGTAAATAAAACGCTTGGCTGATGTTTCCAAAGAAGCAAACAAAGGGAGACAGGGAGACCCAGAGCGAGTCATGTCCATAAAACAGTGAAATACTGTAAGAGACGCTCTGAGATTCCTGACCATCTCCCGGCTGGAACATCCACCATACTTTGCAAAGAAGGGAGGGCAGGAGGATTTTCAGGTATTCACTAACACTGTAAAGCCCCGGACACACCAAGCCGATTTTGGCCGTCGATGGATGTCAGGCCGACGATGAGAGTCCTGTCGCCCTACTCAGATTGGTGTGTCTCGCACCGTCGTGTCTTTTCGGCCGTGCCGACACCTTTATGGCCGAAGACCTACCGATTCGACAAGCCGAAGGCTATCGGTCAAATAAATCACTCTGATTGGCTGTTCAGCTAGCGAATAAGTGCATGAGAAGCTAAACGGAAGTGAGGGACCCAAACAAATGATTAAGAAGGCAAATCTGAGATTCCATTGAACTCCAGCTCTCGACTCAGGTTCGGGAAAGCCCCGTGAGCTTCTCGCTGTAGAGTGGAAATGGAACGCACACGCTATTTGTTGTTTGTTTATATCACTCAGTCTGTTCTTCTTCTCTCGGTTATCACACAGTCTGTGGCTGTTTCTCAATCTCGAGCATTCTGGCTTCCAAGCCAATATTTCAAGGATGCTACGTCATCGAGTGCCGCCGAAGGACTGTTCCAATCTCCAGCATGCTTGGAATTCCACCGAGGCCGCGTCCTTGGTTTGGGGGAAATTTCGAGGCTGCACATAGGTAGACTTCGCGTCCTTAAAATCCCCACAATGCTTTGCGCACGGACCAATTTCAAAAACCCTTGCGAAGAATGTCTGAACCGACGCAGCACACATTTAACTGTAAGTATGTAGTGGCGTAGAACATGTGTTGGTAAATATGTTACTTTGTTACATTTGTTTGTTATCACCAAAAATGTGTTCCTGAAAGTAAAGCAAGTTCATAATTAGATAGACATCGTGAGGTATTTATTTTCGGTACAGTTTATGTTGAAACCGTTAGAGAGAGTGGCACACTTGTTAGCCTGTTCCATTCTTCTTCGTTTTCCGAAGCCGTGGCTTGGAAGTATACTTGCTTAGTTTCTGAAGGAAGTGACTTGGAAGTACGCGACTACCAAGCCAGCATCCTCGCGATTGAGAAACACCCCTTCTTCCGGTTGTTGCCTCTTTTGAATGACGAATACACACTACCGCCACCTGCTGGTAAGGAGAGTTATTGCCACTCATGCATGCGCAGTTCGTACGTGCTACTTGGCTGAAGTCTTTGCGGTGTGTTCCAGCGCGACTGTTGGCCAAGACGTATGTTAGGAGATCTGATCAGTGATATTGAGTAATGTTGCCAATGTTACGTGTAAGGGCTAAAATATAAAACCGTATACATTGATTTGGAGCATATTCGATAAAAGTGTTAACATGAAACGGACAAGAAATAGTTAATAAACTGTCCCATACAAATTCAAAGGCTTTATTGTCAAATGCACAGCTACGGCGTAGTTATGGCAATGAACATCTTGAGTCACAGGCTCCTCCAAGAATGCAACATAGATATACACAAGACATAAAACTAATTAAAATAGTGCAAGAAGAAACAGAGTAGAACATAACTTAATGCAAGAGAATGTTGCAAGACTAATGCAAGAGAGGTTAACTATATACAAGTAAAACAGAATAAGATGTGCAAAAATAGAATGTAAAATGAAATGCTGTACAGGGAAATAAAAAACTGTTTTTTTTTAATAATAGATAGGTGAGATTCAAACAGATGAATGGTATGAAGTGGAGAACTAGAAGGTGCTTAATTAAAAGTTGATTCAAAACTATAACGAGACACATAACTACCGTACAATGTGGTGTGTTAGTCTGTGTGTTTTGTAGGGAAGGTCTGATAACCCGAGCAGCGCTGAGTGCTGATATTAAAAATGTACATAATGGAGTTAAATGAAGCGTACAAATTCAGAGTAAAGCCTCGGACTGCAAATCAACCACTTAGCAGAGTGTGTGTGTGTGTGTGTGTGTGTGTGTGTGTGTGTGTGTGTGTGTGTGTATGTGTGTGTGTGTGTGTGGCCTATCATTACTATACTAAATCACGTGTGGAGACTCACCTCCCTTATGGGGACAAAATAGAGGTCCCCATGAGGAGAGTCATTAATTTTAGGGTGAAGACTTAGTTAGGTTAGGGTTAGGGTTAAGCATGTGTTGGTTATGGTTAAGGTTAGGATAAGTCTCCAGGAAATGCATTTAAGTCAATGTAATGTCCCCTGAAGTGATGTATACATGGTCTGTGTGTGTGTATGTGTGTGTGTGTGTGTGTGTGTGTGTGTGTGTGTGTGTGTGTGTGTGTGTGTGTGTGTGTATAGAGAGGAAGAAGATGGAGGACATTATCCTTCATCTGTTGTTTCGATTATTGGACGAGGACTGGCTGTCATTAGCCTGTATCAATGTTACTTTTTTAAATCAAATAGCCTCAGAAATGTGCAGTGAGAGCCAGCAGGCATGCAGTAATTAATATCCAGTATCACATCCTGATGGGAATTCTCATAATTCCCACAAAGATCAAAAGGAAAAGCCTTTAAACCAGAGACTTATGTAACAGCCGAATATGTTGTCAATGTGCCTGCATTTTCTTCAAACCAGTGACAGTAGGAGTGATTAAAAAATGTCACACACTGACAGTAAGTAAGAAAATACAATCAGCTATTGTATGTTGTAGTAGGCGACAAAAAGGGGCAAATGCAAATATGAACTTGATCAGGAGCATAAAACGACCCCTTTTAGTAGATTCACGCCTTATTTGGAGTCAAACCAAGGCTTATTTGCTGTTTCCAAAGCTTCCAGTACCCGAGGATCAGCAGCTAATAAAAAGCAGGTGTGCGCTGATCGCTCGGCTGCATCAATTAGGCAGATGCTGCTTCTGTCTCTCTCACTATAATTAATTTCATTTCCTGCAGGAGCTTATTGTCACACGTTCACAGACGTGTGGAAGGAAAGCTTCCCCTGTGGATTCTGACATTTAATTTATCTGCAGAAGCTCTGTGTAGAAACCAGCAGAGGGCGAGCAGACACAAAGAGGAGAGGCAGACTCTGTGATTTCTTGTTTTTTAAATGAATTCTTAATAAATAGCTGTTTAAGTTTAAGTAACAACTATTTTCCGGAAAATGTTGCATCTGCTTTTTTGTCAAAAGTCAAGTTTTATAAAGCACATTTAAAAATGATTTTTGGTCGAGCCAAAGTGCTGTACATGTAATAAAAGCACACTACAATAACATAAGAACAAATTATTTACAACAGAAATATAAAGACATTAAAGGTGGGGTAGATAATTCTCTTCAGAAACACTTGTTGTTAAATTCCATGGAATGCTCTTAACATCCCGATAGCAATGAATACATTAAATGTTTTGACAATAAATACATAAAAAAATCTCATCTGTGGAAGCCGTGGCGCTGTAAAAAGCACGACCAATCCTCTGAGCCGGCTAAAGTAACTGGATGGCCTACCTGCCTGTCAGCCTTCCATCTGTGCACAAACTTATCTCGTGCCCTCATTGGTCATGTGCGTGTTCGTGTGTGTTGGAGGAGGGGCTCTGGAAGGAAGAGGCAGATTATTTACGGCTGCGTATTTTAAAGTTCTAGCGCACTTGAGCTGGTTTCTCCATTCTTACCTACCCTACCTTTAAGTCAACACTGTTAAAAGGGTTTCGATGTAACTATATTTTCAAATGTATATTTCTTGCTCATGATAAATGTTTCTAATTATGTGCGTCTGTACTAAAGTTGATCTTCTCGCATCTACATTTTTTATTAAAACTGCAATAGTTTGCACAATTTCACTGTATCCTTTTTAATAGTGTATTTAGTAGTTTATTATAGTGTTTTCTAAATTATTCTGTATATTTTTTTATTGAGTATTTTTATAGTTTTTACTCTATAGATATGAATGTTTCCATTGTTAGTATGTATATATTTAGTGTTTGATCATTTTGGTTTGTTACATATTTGTATTAATGTGCTATATGTCCTTTTTACAAGCCGCTGTTACCCCCTATTTGGGATTAATAAAGTATATCTAATCTCATTAACGATGTAATTAATTATAATCCTGATTAAAACACTGACGGTGTCCATGGGAAATACATATGTTTCAAATTATTTTAGATCAGAAACGCCTTAAAGAAGTAACTAAGAAAATCTTGTATCATTTACAATTTGTTTTCCACATTCAGGCAAATTATATCACTAAATTTAACCAACTCAAAATATTCAGAAGTTCACACAACTCCTTAAAGTGCTTGGAAACTGTTGCCTCATTTTCCTTTAAGTGTTATAAGTAACATGTTTTATAGTGTAGTAAAACCCACCAACACAGTTTGACATCTTGGTAATTGAGAGTACTTTATCCTCGCTATGCAACATGAGGCCTGTTGCTTTTCGTTGTAAAGATTCAGCCTCCTGCCGCTCAGGAAGGACACAGTTTGTCCCTGAAAGCTATTCATACAGAACAAACAAAGCAACAATGTCTTTACTTTTCAATCCTGTCCTTCAATGTTACACTGAATGTTGTTCTGTTTTACTGAATGAGACGTTGAGAGAATATAAATCAGTTGTTGTTGTTTTTAAAAGCTTATGTTACGAAGAGGACAAATCCATAACACTTACTTTTTTGAGTTCTTGATTTGGCTTTTTTAGTCTTATCCTGACAAGAATGGTTCAGGTGTATTTTTGTAAAACGACCTTGAAGTTAGCATTGCACTTTCCATTGGATTTTTGAATATTGCCAGATCTGTGGCAAAGAAATGTTTTACTTAGCAGGATAATCTCCACATATTAACACCAACTTTTGAAGCATAAATGCAATCACAAGAAGTAAAAAGCTATAATAAACTAACCATAGCAAGGTCACATGACTTCGCGTCACCACCGCTAAGCTAAAGGTGGCTAATTTTGGGATATAAAGGAACTACAGCACGGTCACAAGACTTCACGTCACCACCGCTAAGCTAAAGGCGGCTAATGTTCGGCTATAAAGGAACTACAGCACGGTCACATGACTTCACGTCACCACCGCTAAGCTAAAGGCGGCTAATGTTGGGCTATAAAGGAACTACAGCACGGTCACATGACTTCACGTCACCACCGCTAAGCTAAAGGCGGCTAATGTTGGGATATAAAGGAACTACAGCACGGTCACATGACTTCACGTCACCATCGCTAAGCTAAAGGTGGCTAATGTTGGGCTGTAAAGGAACTACAGCACGGTCACATGACTTCACGTCACCACCGCTAAGCTAAAGGCGGCTAATGTTGGGCTATAAAGGAACTACAGCACGGTCACATGACTTCACGTCACCACAGCTAAGCTAAAGGAGGCTAATGTTGGGCTATAAAGGAACTACAGCACGGTCACATGACTTCACGTCACCACCGCTAAGCTAAAGGAGGCTAATGTTGGGCTATAAAGGAACTACAGCACGGTCACATGACTTCACGTCACCACCGCTAAGCTAAAGGCGGCTAATGTTGGGATATAAAGGAACTACAGCACGGTCACATGACTTCACATCACCACCGCTAAGCTAAAGGCGGCTAATGTTGGGCTATAAAGGAACTACAGCACGGTCACATGACTTGACATTACATTACATTACATTACATTACATTGCATTTGGCTGACGCTTTTATCCAAAGCGACTTACATTCGACCAGGAAGACACAACCTTGAAGAAAACAGAATCATATAAGTACATCAGGTTTCATAGAGCCAAACATTTCAAGTGCTACTCAACTGGCTTTAGGTAAGCCAGTCCTTTATTAGTATAAAAGTGCTTCGTTAATAGTTCTAACGCTCGAAGGGGAGTCGAAAGAGATGAGTTTTCAGTTTGCGCCGGAAGATGTGCAAGCTATCTGCCGTCCTGATGTCAATGGGGAGCTCATTCCACCATCTTGGAGCCAGGACAGCAAACCCACGTGTTTTCGCCGATGGGAACTTGGGTCCCCCTCGCAGCGAGGGCGCAACGAGTCGTTTGGCTGATGCAGAGCGTAGTGCACGCGCTGGGGTGTACGGTTTAACCATGTCCTGGATGTAGGAAGGGCCAGATCCATTCGCAGCATGGTAAGCAAGTACCAGTGTCTTGAAGTGGATTCTAGCAGTTACCGGAAGCCAGTGAAGGGAGCGGAGGAGCGGAGTGGTGTGGGAGAATTTAGGAAGGTTGAAGACCAGACGAGCCGCTGCATTCTGGATGAGCTGCAGAGGTCGGATGGCACATGCAGGTAGACCAGCCAGGAGGGAGTTGCAGTAGTCTAGGCGTGAGATGACGAGAGCCTGGACCAGAACCTGAGTCGCTTTCCGAGTCAGCTGGGGACGTATCCTCCTGATGTTGTAAAGCGTGTATCTGCAGCAACGGGTTGTAGCAGCGATGTTTGCAGTGAAGGACAGGTTGTTATCTAGGATCACACCCAGATTCCTTGCAGTCTGAGTCGGGGAAACAACTGAGGTGCCGATGTTGATTGTTAGGTCAAGAGTGGGACAATCTTTTCCCGGGAGGAAGAGCAGCTCAGTTTTGTCAAGGTTGAGCTTGAGGTGGTGAGCAGACATCCACTGAGAGATGTCAGCTAGACAAGCAGAGATGCGTGCGACGACCTGGGTCTCTGAGCGGGGAAAGGACAGAATTAATTGGGTGTCGTCAGCGTAGCAGTGGTAAGAAAAACCATGCGGGCTAATGAATGATCCGAGCGAGTTTGTGTACAGGGAGAAGAGGAGGGGACCAAGAACAGAGCCCTGAGGGACCCCTGTAGTTAATTGACAAGGGTCGGACTCAGACCCTCTCCAAGTCACCCTGTAGGTACGGTCTTTCAGGTATGAGGTGAGGAGGGAAAGTGCAGAGCCTGAAACTCCAAGTTTTTGGAGAGTGCGAAGGAGGATCTGATGATTCACCGTGTCAAATGCAGCAGACAGGTCCAACAGGATGATGACAGAGGAGAGGGATGCAGTTTTGGCAGTGTGCAGTTCCTCCGTGACAGCAATGAGAGCAGTTTCTGTGGAGTGACCTGCCTTGAAACCAGACTGGTGCGGATCCAGAAGGTTGTTCTGATTGAGATAACAGGAGAGTTGTTTAAAGACAGCGCGTAAGTGTTTTAGACAGGAACGGGAGGAGAGAGACAGGCCTGTAGTTTATAACATCAGACGGGTTGAGAGTGGGTTTCTTTAGGCGAGGGTTTACTCTTGCCTCCTTGAGACTGTTTGGAAAGTGACCAGAAGTTAGAGAAGTGTTGATGAAATGGGTGAGAAACGGTAGAATATCAGGAGCGATAGTCTGAAGGAGGTTTGAAGGGATAGGGTCCAGAGGACAGGTGGTAGGGGCGGGCAGAGGTAATGAGGGTAAGAACCTCACTTGGAGAGAGAGGGGAAAAGGAGGTAAGTGTGTTGGTGGAAGGAGGGTCTGGTGACCCAGCGGTGAGTAAAGGTGAGTCAGAAAAAGAGGAGCGAATATCATCAACCTTTTTTCAAAGTGGGTAACAAAGTCGCTTGACAGAAGTGAGGAGGGGGAGGGGCTTTGGGAGGGTCCAAGAGGGTGGAGAAGATGGAAAATAGTTTTTTAGGATTGGAATAGGAAGATTGGATCTTATCTTGAAAGAAAGTGCTTTTTGCCTGAGAGATCGAAGCAGAGAAAGAGGAGAGGAGAGCTTGATAGGTTAGGAGGTCGTCACGGTGTTTGGATTTCCACCATTTCCGCTCTGCTGCCCTAAGGACGGTTCTATTAGCACGCAGTGCATCATTTAGCCAGGGAGCAGGAGGGGACTGACGAGCCTGCCGAGATGTGAGAGGACAGAGCGAGTCCAGAGTGGATGAGAGAGTAGAGAGGAGAGTTTCTGCAGCAGAGTTTGGAGGCAGGAGATGGAACGAATCAGAGGAAGGGAGGGCTAAGAGCACCGACGAGGCAAAGGTAGAGGGGGAGAGGGAGCGAAGGTTACGGCGGACAAGTGCAGGATGGGAAGAGATTAGTTTGTTATGTTTGGAAAGGGATAGAGAGAATGAAATGAAGAAGTGATCGGATGTGTGGAGCGGGTTTACAGAGAGGTTAGAAGTAGTGCAGTTCCTTGAGAATATGAGATCAAGGACATTGCCAGCTTTATGAGTCGGTGGGGACGGAGACAGTGAGAAAGCAAAGGCGGTTAACAGAGATGTTAGTTCGTCTATCTTCCCCGTCTGGAGGTTGAAGTCTCCGAGAAGTACAGCGGGAGGGCCAGTTTCAGGGATGAGTGAGAGGAGATTATCTAATTCCTCCAAGAAGTCCCCCAAGGCGCCTGGTGGACGGTAGAGAACAACAATGGTTAACTGTATAGGATGGGTTACTGTGACGGCATGGAATTCAAAGGTGGAAGGAGTGAAGTTAGGTAGCTTGAAGAGGGAAAAGCTCCATTTGGGAGAGAGCAGGAGACCAGTGCCACCTCCTCTGCCAGTGGGTCTGGGTGTATGGGAGAAGGAATATGCAGTGGAGAGAGCTGCTGGGGTGGATGTGTTGGATGGAGTAATCCAGGTCTCAGTGAGAGCAAGGAAATCCAGAGACTGCAGGGAAGCGTAGCCAGAGATGAAGTCAGCCTTAGGAACAGCTGACTGGCAATTCCACAGGCCACAAGAAACTAGATGTTGGATCTCAGTGGAGCACGTGGGATAGACGAGAGCAGGCCGGTTATATCGATTAGGAGATACACGGGGCCAGTGATAATTGCGAGAAGACACATGAACAGGAATGGAGAAAATACACATGATTATAGCATGAGGGGCTAGAAAACTAAAGAAAAGATAAATAAGACACCAGCTCAATCAGAGTAGGATTTGCCTCCTCTTTGCCTCCCTCTTTGCCTCCCGCAGGACTCCAATGTCTTTGAAGCTGACGCTCCAGGAAAGAGCTACCCTAAAATGGACGCCTGATTGCTCAGTTCACACAGCTGTAGGGCCACGGCCCTCTAATTAGTTAACTATCTACAGCTGATGGGCGACAATAGACTGGCCGTGCCTATATTAATGCAGGCTTGAGTGCTGAGACCTGTAAAGCAGGTTTCGCCTGAGCAGATCTGAGATTTAAAATCTCTCAAACGCGATTTAGCCGTTTAAGCTACAATAACAATTTATACAGAGTCGAATAAATGAAACAGAGAAGTCTAATTAAACAAGAATATAACTTACAGTGGTTGCTGCGTCAATAGGTAATGTCGTCACCGGGTCCAGATGCACACTGAGTTGATCAGATTTTAAATGCGGTATTTAAATGCTTTTTAAGGTACAAAATGACTGAGTCACGCGGTTGTACTTCACGCTATCAATAGACTGGCCGTGCCTATATTAATGCAGGCTTGAGTGCTGAGACCTGTGAAGCAGGTTTCGCCTGAGCAGATCTGAGATTTAAAATCTCTCAAACGCGATTTAGCCGTTTAAGCTACAATAACAATTTCTACAGAGTCGAATAAATGAAACAGAGAAGTCTAATTAAACAAGAATATAACTTACAGTGGTTGCTGCGTCAATAGGTAATGTCGTCACCGGGTCCAGATGCACACTGAGTTGATCAGATTTTAAATGCGGTATTTAAATGCTTTTTAAGGTACAAAATGACTGAGTCACGCGGTTGTACTTCACGCTATCAATAGACTGGCCGTGCCTATATTAATGCAGGCTTGAGTGCTGAGACCTGTAAAGCAGGTTTCGCCTGAGCAGATCTGAGATTTAAAATCTCTCAAACACGATTTAGCCGTTTAAGCTACAATAACAATTTATACAGAGTGGAATAAATGAAACAGAGAAGTCTAATTAAACAAGAATATAACTTACAGTGGTTGCTGCGTCAATAGGTAATGTCGTCACCGGGTCCAGATGCACACTGAGTTGATCAGATTTTAAATGCGGTATTTAAATGCTTTTTAAGGTACAAAATGACTGAGTCACGCGGTTGTACTTCACGCTATCAATAGACTGGCCGTGCCTATATTAATGCAGGCTTGAGTGCTGAGACCTGTAAAGCAGGTTTCGCCTGAGCAGATCTGAGATTTAAAATCTCTCAAACGCGATTTAGCCATTTAAGCTACAATAACAATTTATACAGAGTCGAATAAATGAAACAGAGAAGTCTAATTAAACAAGAATATAACTTACAGTGGTTGCTGCGTCAATAGGTAATGTCGTCACCGGGTCCAGATGCACACTGAGTTGATCAGATTTTAAATGCGGTATTTAAATGCTTTTTAAGGTACAAAATGACTGAGTCACGCGGTTGTACTTCACGCTATCAATAGACTGGCCGTGCCTATATTAATGCAGGCTTGAGTGCTGAGACCTGTAAAGCAGGTTTCGCCTGAGCAGATCTGAGATTTAAAATCTCTCAAACGCGATTTAGCCGTTTAAGCTACAATAACAATTTATACAGAGTCGAATAAATGAAACAGAGAAGTCTAATTAAACAAGAATATAACTTACAGTGGTTGCTGCGTCAATAGGTAATGTCGTCACCGGGTCCAGATGCACACATCACCACCGCTAAGCTAAAGGCGGCTAATGTTGGGCTATAAAGGAACTACAGCACGGTCACATGACTTCACGTCACCACCGCTAAGCTAAAGGCGGCTAATGTTGGGATATAAAGGAACTACAGCACGGTCACATGACTTCACGTCACCACCGCTAAGCTAAAGGAGGCTAATGTTGGGCTATAAAGGAACTACAGCACGGTCACATGACTTCACGTCACCACCGCTAAGCTAAAGGAGGCTAATGTTGGGCTATAAAGGAACTACAGCACGGTCACATGACTTCACGTCACCACCGCTAAGCTAAAGGAGGCTAATGTTTGGCGTAATGACGTTTAGTCGCCTCGTTTAGACACTTGTTAGCAACCTCTATTTTTGTATTCAGCAGTGGGGTATTTATTTCCGTATTTTATGTCATAGAACAAAACGTAAAAATCTCTTCAGTTTATTTTGGGCTTCTGACCAAAAACATATTAAAAAAACTATTGAATTTGAGTCTAGGTGAATCAAAAGTGCCAAAATGCAACTCATTACCGTGTTTATGACTCTATTACTTTACTTTGACTTTATTCCTGGTGGTTTTAGAGCAGTTCAACCTCTGAGCAGAATTACAGAGCTAAAACTTTAATTACACAAGCCTGGCAATGTGTGGGAAAAGTTTCTTTATTTCTTTGTGTCAGAACATGCCTGCTGCCAAGATTCCCTGCCTCAGTAAGGACCATTATGAACAGCATATCTGAAAAGGTCACCCTCACCCTTGACTCCCTCATTTACGCTGGATTTCTGGGAGCTGCAGAGTCCCCTCGGAGCGCTTATTAGTAGAGCATTAATCAGGTTTCTCCAGACATGGCATGCAATTTGGCAGAGATTGTTTATCCTTTTATTCATTTACGCTGCTGCCTGGAATTACAGCGGTGTAAAAACAGACTGCTTTAGGACTCTGTCGTGTACAAAGCTGCTGGTTAGCTGTTATTTAGCAGAGGGAAGTCAGCAGCTAAAGTAAAGACTGTACCATTTGACTTTCTTTCCCTGCACTCTTTATTTTTTGGAAGCTAATGATCAAAAAGACAGTAGAAGGAACAAGACATATAACAATTAAAATGAATGGGCTCACAGGAAAGTAAGTCTTCTAAGGCAGGGGTTCCCAACCTTTTTTCCCAAAAGCCCCCCCAAAGACTCCTGTTGGAAGTTGCGCCCCCCCCAAACACACACACACACAAGGGCGGGGGGGGGGGGAGCAACAGCGGTAAATGAAGTTTCAAAGTCTCAAAATGCTACAACTACTGTCACAAACTGGATGAATGTGAAGTATGTTGTTAAAGGAGGATGAAAGCGTAATTAAGGAGCACTATTGGAGTGACTTTGATGGTTATTGGACTCAGGATTAATTCATTTGGATTCCCGCTGTATGAAGAAATGAAAGGACGGCGCAAGTGGAAACAATTCACAAAGGGATTAAACGGTTTAAAACACATGCCGCTTGTATCCGCGGATACAAGCGGCCGAGTTGGGTTTTCTCCGCAGGGTGGCTGGCGTCTCCCTTAGGGATAAGGTGAGAAGTTCAGTCATCCGGGAGGGACTCGGAGTTGAGCCGCTCCTCCTTCGCGTCAAAAGGAGCCAGTTGAGGTGGTTCGGGCACCTAGTTAGGATGCCACCTGGGCGCCTCCCTAGGGAGGTGTTCCAGGCACGTCCAGCTGGGAAGAGACCAAGGGGTAGACCTAGGACCAGGTGGAGGGATTATATCTCTTCGCTGGCCTGGGAGCGCCTTGGGATCCCCCAGTCAGAGCTGGTTGATGTCGCCAGGGAAAGGAACGTTTGGGGCTCTCTGCTGGAACTGCTACCCCCGCGACCCGACCACGGATAAGCGGGAGAAGATGGATGGATGGATGGAAAACACATGCTCAAAGTAAACCGGATTTTGCCGATGTGTTTATGTGGATTCAAAAGTCGTAAATAATCTACAAAATGGAGGAGACCGATCTGATCGGAGCAACTAGGACAAATAATCCAACTGAAACCGGCATGGACAATGACTATGTTTTAAAAATGCGCTTATCCAGAAAAGCCTGGTTTGGACACTTTACGCGCAGAAGAAACATTTCTATTAAAGAAAGAATTATACATTTCTGTCTTTTTATGCCTTTAATACTAACTTGAATTTTTATTCAAATGTATTAATCAACCATTTTTTACATTTTATTGTAACGTAGAGACAAGGCTTTTAGTGACAATCATGTATTGCGTTACAATTATATGAAAAAAAAATATTATTTTTTGGGAACCACTGTTCTAAGGTGATGAGTTATCCCTAAATGCGACCAAAAATCATGAAATAAACGAAAAATTAGATGAAACTGTTCTTGTTTTTGTACTTTATACCAAAGAGCCATAATATGCCCTGAGACATGGCTGTAAAACACACTATCTGACCCAGTGGATGGCATTTTAAAGTGTTAAAATTCCTATTTCCTACTCCTATTCGTTGCACTGTCCTAATAAGAGTATCAAGCCCTTTGCTGGATGGATGTGTTATGTTCTTACCGTCAAGTTACGTGAACACACTGACAAGATATGCTGTTCATTCAGGAGCAATATTCATTTGCAAAAAAGACAGATGTGGACGCAGAGGCTGCTTTCCAATAAACATCATTTATTTTTATTTTAGTGCAAACTATTACTGCTTTTGCACACATACTCCTTTTTCCTAACATGACAGCTTGAACTTGTACCCTCTTTTACTCCTCATACATCTGCTGCGCAAAGGATTATGGGTCAGAAAGTCATGCTGGCTTGCATACTGGAAAAAGTGACTGAATTCAGTCGAACATCCTCTTTTTGCATATAAAATTGGACATACTAAAAAAATATATTTTAAAGTATTTATCTTGCAGTCATACAGCTCTTTCCTGCAGGGAACTGAAGCGTTATCTATACTCTCTTCAGAGCCAGATACCTTGGGATTTACATGCAGACCTACATCACACACTACAGGAAAGGGAAAACCCCCAAAAACAGAATAGGGTCTCTTTAATAAAGCACACACTGATATTACATGAATAAGTACATCATATAAGTACATGATCATAAGCTATAAGCGCTTTGAGCACCAGGAAAAGCGCTGTAAAAATGTAATGTATTTTTATTATTATTACTACTATATAACCCCACTTTAAAACTATCCCTTCCAGAAACAGTAATCCTGTCAGGTACATTATATAATGGTGAAGTATCCAGTTTGTAAAATGATCTGAACACACACATTTGTCTCACACCATTGGCTGTCATTGTGTGAATATGAATGTATCACCGAAAGCGACCTCTTCACTCGCTTCAGTGAGATGAACAGAACTTTATACAAAACACCTCATTATTTCTGACAATACATGTATTTCCCTGTTATTCAACAGCTGAGGTGATGACATGCCAACAGTATCCAAAATGAAACTGTTTTCCGTGCATCATTACCCGCAGAAAACACCCGGCTGTTTGTGTTTCCAGGAAGTCAACTTCAGAGAGGAAGTGCCCTGGGTGCCACATTAAGACTCAGAGTATTCATACTGAGGTGCTCTGGACCTCCAGCACTGTCATTTCATTTTGGGAGCGATCCGTCTGACGATGAGTCACCGCGGGGGGGGGGGGCACTTCTTAAAGAACAGGAGCTGGAGGCTTTATAATGCACACCACAAGTCACTTAAGATATGTTGTGGAAGAAGACAGAAGGGTTTCACACAGATAGACTATTGGTTCTGAATCAAAATTATGGAACAATGACAAAGAAATAAGCCGTGCACAGTTCTGCCAGTTTTAAAGGGGACCTATCATGCGAAATGCACTTGTTGTCGGGGAACTCACACAGCGTCAGAAAATAAAACCCTCTCTCTTTTCCTCCGTACCCAAATCTCTAAAAACGGGGAACAACGGAGCTAATCCAGATTTGCGTCCGATATGACGTAATATCTGAAATGTGGACCCACGGCCCAATCGGAAACGTTGCTATCAGAAACAATGCCCGACTGTTTTGGACGTAATATGGTCGGTGTTTACATTAGCATCGCTAACAGTCAGAGCTAACCTGTACTGGAGAGCATGTGTGTGAAGAAGCAGGAAGTAAAAAGGAACTCACCTTGTGGTATAACCGGCAAGAGAGAAAGCCTTTGAGCTCCATACTGTTTCAGAGAGAATCCTTGATAATCCATGATATGGCGTTTCATCACGGCAGCATTTAGTTTAGACAGTAGCTGCCGGGTCCCGCATTTTTTAAAAAGCTTTATTTCCCAAACAGCACTTTTGAAACAGGAAGTGAAATGGAGGGATATGGCTAGAATGGGTGATCTGTTTGGTATTTTGAGCAAAACACTTATATATTTGTATATATCTGAGACCTATTGCCTAAAAATAGCATGATAGGTGACCTTTAAGATACAACAAAGCTTCCTGAATGTAGTCGAACAAAACTGGAAAATCTCTTATTCTTAAACCTTTCTGGCATTTAACCAAAAGTATTTCTATTTCTTTGTTATCTATTTTATTTTATTTTTTTGTTTGTTTTCTCTTGTCTTTTTTTCTCCTCTTAATTCTCTGTCAAAGCGTCTTTGAGTTTCATGAAAAGTGCTATAAAAGTCCCATGTATTATTATTATTATTATTAAAAGCAAGAAATGCTGACTTCGAGATAGGGAACCCAGAAGTGCTCAAATGCTGACTCATTCTCGGGTTTAGGACTCATTCCTGCACCACTCTCATTTCATTTCATTTCAAACCTTTATTTAGACAGATAAATCCCATCGAGATCATTGATCTCTTTTTCAAGGGAGACCTGCTCAAGTAGTTCCACATGAAACATAAAAACATAAATAGAACAACAAAAGGACATCATACAGCTCATTTACATAATGATCCACATAAACAGGTACCTATAGCTTCTGATTGAGTAGCATCTAACCGAGCTTTACTCTATTACTTTCATTGTCCGAAAATCATTGGTGTTAAACTTTAAACCCAACCGGCCCACCAAAAAGTCCAAACTGGCCCAAGTGTTAAAATGTAACGAGAAGTCATTACCTGGTTCAGAATCAGAACGATGGAACAATTACTCAAGCTGTGTGATAAAAACTGTTGCTTTGAAAATATATAGTTCAAACCGGAGAGACGTGATGTAAGAATGACATATTTATTGTTTACACGTCATATGAATGAAATGATTGCCATGATAATACAACAGGAGAATGTAATGGTGTTTGGCGATTAGGCCCCGGTTTGCAGGATAATCATTCAGGAGGGAAAGAACCGCTCCGATGAAATCCCCGGGGTCTAGACACTGGTGGTGGTGATGAGTAGGTGAGACCGGTCTGAAGGAGGAAGGTTTAGCTTTGTCCTGAAGGAGACAGGAGGCGAGAGGGGTGGAGGTGGGTTGCGTGTGATCATCTGCAATGACAACTGACAGGGAGGAAGAGCAGGCATTTAAGGAATTTAGCATGTGCAGCGATTGGCTGCTGAGGGGTGACGCCCTCGTATTTAATGAGGGGGGAGGGAGCCATAGAGTGACGTGTAAGTGACTCGTGTTAGGTCTTCCTTATTGAACTTGCGCTAAAGCTTTCATTTCCATAGTTTATTATTTTTTATTTGGTTTATTCTTCAATCTTCTTTGGGCTACAATATGATTTAGTTTCGGGGGTGTAACAAATGGACAACATCCAACGTTCTATATTCTGTATTGTGCACTGAATGGATTACAACGCTAATTTGTTTATGGGTGAAAAAGGACAAAAGAAAAACTTTGATGCGTGAACTTAACGAGTAAAATACCAACTCTGCCAAAGGACAATGTAAATTATTTGTGGTCTCTTCTCTCTCTGCTCAGCGCTTTTTTCAGCCAGACGACGCCTGGGGGCTTCTTTTAGTCGTTGTCTTTTCTCACGAAGGGTTTCCCGGTGCTCCGCTCAGTGTTTACTGTTGACTCCTCGCTCTGCTTGTGAGAGATAATTGCCTCTGAGTGTCTGGGCATTGAGAGAGGGCGACTTCGAATACCCGAGGGTCCACACACTGCCATCTCCCTACGCATTGTTCACCTCATTTTACTGGAGTTCTCTTAAAACTCAAGCCATTCACCTTAAGAAAACTTTGACAAAAAACGTCCCCTTTAATTACATTTCAGTAAAGTTCCTTTTGTTTGATGGCCACAATAAATCACAACAGAATATTTTATGTGCATTTTTGTGAAAAACAATAAGCATTACCTCATCTGATTGATTGCCTCGACGCTCGAAGCACAAACACCATTTAGTCTTTGGATTAAAAGACGCCCTGTTATGCTTTTAGAGGTTTCCCATGTAGTGTGTTTTAGGTTTTAGTGCATGTAAATGGTCTGCAAAGGCAATTTTGAGGTACTTTACTTGAGTATTTCCATGTTATGCTACTTTGTATTTCTACTCCTCCAATTCAGAGGTACATGGTGTACTTGTACTCCACTACATGTATTTAATACCTTTAGTTACTTCACAGATGTGGATGAATGATGTGAAATCTAATCAAGTGTTGAATCAGACTTTAGTTCCACCTGGAGTAAATCCACCAGCTACCCTGCAGTATACAAAGCCATTCAAACTAGCTGCACCTTCACCAGCTTTGAGAACACTTTCATGATCAATCATTATAAAACATATCATATATATTATTCTGAAATGGACCAATCTGCACAACGACTACTTTTACTGTCGCTACTTTCACTATATTTTGATGATAATACTTTTCTACTTTTACTTGAGGAACATTTTGAATACAGGACTTTTACTGTAACAGAGTATTCCTACACTCTGGTACTTCTACTTTTACTCAAGTACAAGATCTGAGTCCTTCTACTTTTACTCAAGTACAAGATCTGAGTACTTCTACTTTTACTCAAGGACAAGATCTGAGTACTTCTACTTTTACTCAAGTACAAGATCTGAGTACTTCTACTTTTACTCAAGTACAAGATCTGAGTACTTCTGCTTTTACTCAAGTACAACATCTGAGTACTTCTACTTTTACTCAAGTACAAGATCTGAGTACTTCTACTTTTACTCAAGTACAAGATCTGAGTACTTCTACTTTTACTCAAGTACAAGACCTGAGTACTTCTACTTTTACTCAAGAACAAGATCTGAGTACTTCTACTTTTACTCAAGTACAAGATCTGAGTACTTCTACTTTTACTCAAGAACAAGATCTGAGTACTTCTACTTTTACTCAAGTACAAGATCTGAGTACTTCTACTTTTACTCAAGTACAAGATCTGAATACTTCTACTTTTACTCAAGAACAAGATCTGAGTACTTCTACTTTTACTCAAGTACAAGATCTGAGTACTTCTACTTTTACTCAAGTACAACATCTGAGTACTTCTACTTTCACTCAAGTACAACATCTGAGTACTTCTACTTTTACTCAAGTACAACATCGGAGTGCTTCTACTTTCACTCAAGTACAAGATCTGAGTACTTCTACTTTTACTCAAGAACAAGATCTGAGTACTTCTACTTTTACTCAAGTACAAGATCTGAGTACTTCTACTTTTACTCAAGTACAAGATCTGAATACTTCTACTTTTACTCAAGTACAAGATCGGAGTGCTTCTACTTTTACTCAAGTACAACATCTGAGTACTTCTACTTTTACTCAAGTACAACATCTGAGTACTTCTACTTTTACTCAAGTACAAGATCTGAGTGCTTCTACTTTTACTCAAGTACAACATCTGAGTACTTCTACTTTTACTCAAGTACAAGATCTGAGTACTTCTACTTTTACTCAAGTACAACATCTGAGTACTTCTACTTTTACTCAAGTACAAGATCTGAGTGCTTCTACTTTTACTCAAGTACAACATCTGAGTACTTCTACTTTTACTCAAGTACAACATCTGAGTACTTCTACTTTTACTCAAGTACAAGATCTGAGTGCTTCTACTTTTACTCAAGTACAACATCTGAGTACTTCTACTTTTACTCAAGTACAACATCTGAGTACTTCTACTTTTACTCAAGTACAACATCTGAGTACTTCTTCGCCTCCATATTTAAAAAAACGAAAACCTTTACTTATGTAACATTTTCAATGCATGACTTTGACTTGTATCAGAGTATTTTTTTACAGTGTGGTGTGAGTACAGGACTTGTATTAAAGTAAACTCTCTGTGTACTTCTTCCAGCTGTGAATGAACCAGCCTATTACTCTGAGTAACTCTTTGAATGTGAGCTCCATGAAGTTTAATGTGTGGCAGCGTACAGCAGAGGGAGCTGCATCATGTGCTGTTTGCTCTGAACCTGAGCAGAGCTGCTGCAGAGGAGAGGCTCCTAAGAGACTGGGAGGCTACAGGAAGTGTTGAGCACCTGTTGATGTAGAAATGAATAAATGGCACTATGGAATTCAAATGTAAAGACGTGTGTATCGTGTGTGTCTGTGACCAGCCTGAGGATATCAGAGCTGCTAAATCACTTTGGAAAGCTGTGTGATTTGATTAGTGTTTTGTTTTTTATTTTATTTGTTTTATAATGTAATAAATGTATTTTTTCTCAATATTTGTGTGTTTCAAATGTGTCCTGTTTTTAGGTTAAACTCTTTTTGACATTTTTATTTATTATTATTTTAATTGTATTATTATATTGTAACTATTTCCATTGTATATTATTCATTATGACTTTTATTCAATTCTATTAATATTTTGTTTTTGTTTAATTATTATTATGTGTATTATTATTATTATATTGTAACTATTTCCATTGTACATTATTAATTATTTTTATTAATATTTAGTTTAATTATCATTATGTGTATTATTACAAAAACATGTTTTTATTCATTATTATTACATTTTGTAAATGTAGGAATTATTAACATGTTGTTGTATTATTTATATATATTTGTTATCTTATTAGTATTATTTAAGCAGTCCCAATATCAGCTAAGGATAACTTTACCCACACACTCTGGTGGCTCTATAGTGACAGCAGAATGCAACAGGAGGAGCATTTTGTTACCTGAACTGCAGCTTTGACACCACTTCACGGCGTCTCTGTTAATTATAACATGCACAGTGGTGAAACATGGTTATATAGAGCGACTTTGACAGTGCACTGCATCACAGTGAGTCCACCGACACCATACAATGCAACAGATTGTGAGCAATTGGGAAAGGTGTGATAACATCAGCCGCATAATTGGTACATGGGGAATGGGGTGTGTGCATTCGAACAGACAAAGGTGCATGAATGAAAGCATGAAGGGAGATCTGCACATTCCTCTGACTGCAAACTACCTCTCTAAAACACAGCTCTTCCACCTTTTACTTCTGATATATTACTCATACTACTTTCTACTTAAACGGAAATGTGGCATATGCTTGTTTATTTTCCTTTATGCATATTTCTTGTTAACATTTGTTTTAATAATTTTTTACAGTCTTTTTTTTGTAATATACTTTATTCCTCTTACTGTTTTTATGTTTTTTCATTATACGACGCCACAATACCTACAGTAAAATAGATGTTGTTCCTGATGAGTGTTAATTAAGGTAGAAAGTAAGTAAATAAAGAACAATAGGGGGTGATTTAAAAAAAGAGGGAGCAGGCAGGGGCGGCATTAGATTGTTTGGGGCCAGTGGGGCGATTTTACCTCGAGTGGGCCCCCAATCCACACCAATTTATTTTAAAAACACTCTTATCTGATATTTAGCATTTGGTAACAAAACTGTTATATGGCACCCAACCCTACTGATATCATAGTTATGTTGAAGAACACATGAAGTGAAAACACAAGTGAAAGTGAGTTGATGCACTTGTGAAAATGAAAAGTACTCCAAAAACATCCTGAAACATAAAAAGCATCAACTCACGGCTCATTGTGCAGGTTGACATAGCACCAGAGTTATATACACACACACACACACACACACACACACACACACACACACACACACACACACACACACACACACACACACACACACACACACACACACACACACACACACACACACACACACACACACACACACTCAAGGACGCACATGTGCATGAGTCCGGCACTTCCCTCCCACCGACAGATGGATGGGGTTAATATCATAATTAAGCACCTCGGCCCGACGGTTCCTGTTTACCGCTCGGTTGCTAGGCAGTGACATCAGCTGATCCCTCCCTCCTCTCCGTCTCTCTAATCCCTCACACACACACACCGCTCTCTCTCCCTCAGACAGGCAGCAGCGCAGTGGGCAGAGTGTGTGTACAGGCGGAGGAGCGGGTAGGTAGTAGTGTGTGTGAGGCTGTCAGACAGCATGGTCTGGGTGTGAGGACAACAGGAAGACACTTCTTCTTCTTTATCTTCTTCTTCATGTAGAACCAGAGAGGTGACATCCACAGATCACCTGCACCCAGGTCAGAAGCAACAGGAGGAGGAAGAGGAGGAGGAGGAGGAAGAGGAGTACGAGGAGGAGGAACAGGAGGAGTACGAGGGTATCTCTTTTTATTTTTTTGTTGGATTTGGGAGTTGGACCGCATGCATGACACAACGCAAAGGGGAGAAACCCACCATCAGCATCCAGGAGCACATGGCCATTGACGTGTGCCCCGGCCCCATCCAGCCCATCAAGCAGATCTCAGACTATTTCCCCCGTTACCCCCGGGGTCTCCCCCCCTGCGCGCCCCAGCTGGTGGGCAAAGCCGGGCCCCCGAGCTCCTCTGCCCCCCCCAGCTCTCCGGCCACCACCTCCAGCACCTCCACCTCCTCCATCACCGCCGAAAGTGAGCGCCCCAATGAGGATAAACCGGACCGGGCTTCTGCCGGAGCCTCCGCCTCCTCACACAGGAGGGACGAGGAGCCCGACGTGGAGGGATATGACTCCGACGACTCCAGTGAGTGATGATTGTTTTTTTCCAATGTCTATCCCTTTCTTGTCTTATTACTGCATCTCCATTTTTTTTGGGCCACCGGTTGCCAGGCATCCCTCCAGCTGCGTATTTTTATCTCTCACCTTTTTCTTCCCTGTCCATCTCTTTCTATCTCAAATCACCTGTGTGTGCTACTGTGTGTGTGCCACTGTGTGTGTGTGTCACTGTGTGTGTGTGTGTGTGTGTGTGTGTGTGTGTGTGTGTGTGTGTGTCACTGACTGTGTGTGCTGCAGCTAACTCTTTCGCTCTCAGACAGCCAACTGTTGCTGCTGCAAAGACTACAGCCCCCCTTCCTCCTCGTTCTCCTTTTGTATCCTCTTCTCTGCTCTCCAACAAATTACATGTGCCATTTTATTGAAGCAAATGATTACATGTGTGTGTCAGCAGGTGTGTATGTGTGCAATGTTCATACTCCCCGTGTCTGCAGGGGTTCGCTGTGTTCTGTCGATCAGTCTCCGGGGCTGATGATTCATGGCTTCTTGCTGAAGCTTCACATTAGTCGCAGTTTTGCGCTCAGCGGAGTCTCACTGCATCTGTACTGACTGGTGGCAAGACAGGCAACTTCCAATTGTGTGGGTTTATCGCTTGTCTGTCTGCCTGTTCTTGGGCTAATTTCCAATGCATAAAGATGTGTGTGTGCATGTGTGTGTGTGTGTTCATATCTCCCTCCATCACAAAGCGAAAGGCTCCTTTGAGAAAGCCTTTGTTGAATGTCATTCCTTTAACCTGACAGGTTTGAGTGCATGAATAATAATGGAAATGAATACCATGCGTGCACAGCTATTGGAGCGATAACAAGTCAACGAGATTTCTCCATGCTGCAAAACCATTTTGTCTCCCAGCTAACATCTTCACTGACAGATGATACGACAGTCTGCAGCAGTGCTGAGGACTCTGAGATAATGTAACGGCAAAATGAAATCTGCCGCTAAAGGCATCGTTTTGTCACGGACGCAAGGATATGTGTGGTAAATCACTGAGTCTCTGGTTTAGCAATCCGTTGCGTCTGAACTTTCTCCCGGCTGCAGATCAACATGTTGCTCTCACAAAAACAGACACGGTGCATTTGCATTACGAAGCTTTTCGAGAGGTTTGTTGCAAGTTGTGAGTGCAGGTTAATGTGTGACAGCAGTGCGGCTTCTCTTAGAGTTAATCCATGCAGAGCAGCATGCAGGGGGGTTTAGGCCATCTCTAATCCAGAACTGGACAGAAGAGGGAGGGGGGGATGGTAGGGAGCCGAGGCAGGTCGGGCCTGGCAGATGTTGCTCTATAACCTCTGCCAGGCAACCAGGATATCACTCAGAGGGGAGAAAGAGAGACGGAGGGAGGCATTTTTGTGAGAACAGTCCTCGATTGATGCCAGATCTGACTCCTGCAGCCAGATACGACTGGGTGGGTGTTTCTGCCTTTTGTTTTCAGCAATGACAACAATGTGCAAAGTGAAGTGTGTGGGAATTCATACCATCAAGTGCAAAGTGATACTTACAGTCCCTCTTAGACTCATACTGCTAAATCAACAAGCTATTTTTGGAGCTTTTCAAACAGCTCAGTCCAGGGATTCGTCATGAGGTAAACGTCCACTTCAGCGCCATTTACATATCCTGATAAAAAAATGCATATTCATATACTTTCAATTACTTTCAGCCAAGAGTGTGTTTTGATGTGAGATGGGTGAGAATGTATGGATGTTGTGCTACATGCTAATCTGTTTGGGACACTCTGTGGTCCATGAGAGGAAGGCCAATAAACCCCAAGCTGCTTTCTACCTGTTGTTCTAATGTGCAGCCAGGCATACAGCAGATAAATACAGTATTGCACGACTGGCAAATCGATCCAACTCCTCCCGTCAAAGCGTTCCCATATCTTTCCCAATGGACAGGACAACATGTGTGTGAATGAGAGGCAATTTAAGTGAAGTGCCGTATATTTTAAGGCGTTAATATACAAGTACAGTATTGTCCATTCACCATTAGTGGCTATTATCATCCGGGCAAGACCCCAAAAGTGGCAACGTTCACAATGTATGTACTGATGGAGTTCTGAGTTCTAGGGTATTTTTCAGATCCTCTAACATTGTCTGCCTTGTCTGTAACTAACCCTAACCCTACCAATCTGAAAACCATGCCTGCATTATAAAATGACTGGCCAGTAAAAAACTAAAAGAAGAAAACATGTTGGACTGTCCCTATAGTTCTCTTTTTTCTCAAGTTTCCGTACAACCGTGACTTCTTAGAAAGGAGACTCTCAGAAAGTGCCATTTGTAAAGTTCAGAGACTACAAAGACATGCCAAGACAAATTGAGCAATGCAATCAGAGAGATAACAGCAGCTGCAGGAATGAGTCCTAAAACCTGGGAACTGAGTCAACACTTTTCCACTTCTGGTTCTCTTGTCTCGAATTCAATGGCTTTTGTATTGTTTTTTGTGTAGATGCCTGAACAAAGATCTGATAACACAACATTCAGAGGTCAGAGAGTTTTGTTCTATGACATCAAATATGTAAGTAAGTACACTACTCAAGAATTTGTAAGGTTTTACACGTCTTAAAAATGGTGATTGCTAACAAAAGGCTATTGGAGACTGCAGAGGTTTTGGTGGACGTTAAACATCACTCAGTCAGTAGTCAGTCTTTTTCTGTCATTTGACTGATATCGTTTTTTTCATTGCCTAACATTAGATTTCTACTTGACTTCATATCATAGTAGTGTTCATTTGTGAATATTAATATGCTGAATTTAACAAGTAAATATCAAACACTCTTGTTTGCTACAGCTTGCTTTCAGTAACTATCCAAAATCCAGTTGAAAATATCATGTTTGTTTTTGGTCGAGGGAACTACGGTCATGATCATTTTCAGTCGCCTACAAAATGATGTCATACCTGCAGATCTCTATTCAGAACAGGTACACATGTGGTTTGACGACTCATGTGCAACCTAGTTTGAAGCATACTGAGGTCCTTAAAATGCAACTATAAAAGAAGAAGTTTCAAAACATCTGAATAGATTTCTTGGTTGCGTTTACACTTTTCTTTCTTTTGACAAAGGTAGCTATCTAATCAGCTGCATCGTGCGTTTTACATGCTGCAGCTATGTGTACATAATGGTTAGATACAAGCAACAGGTGTTAGGAGCCTGTGGCTTGAATACATTTAATGCAACTTGCTATTGCTGCACAGTAACTTTACGGCTTGTTTTTAAGGCAACAGTTGATGATCAGTCGCTTTACCAGTTTATTCAAACGTCGAAAACACAGCTCCTCTCCATCCTCCCTGCTAATAAGGCAATTAGACACAAACATCTGTCGGAGAATCATCTTAATGATCTAATTATCACCTGAAGAGTAATCAGTGCTGCAGGATAATCAGGATGTCAAACACACTTCTCAGAAGAAGAAAAAACTAGGCCAAAAAAGGAAGGAGTGTCATGTAACCATGGTAACGGTTAATTGTAAATAAAAGTATTGGATGGGTCAGCCAAAGTCTGAGCCATCTGCACGCTTATCACCAGCCTCAGATGTCCTTAATGAAGGCAGCCACTGAAATAAATAAATGAATTCTTTCACACACACATACGGGTATTCGGCCGAGGGCGACACCGTACTTCCGGTATCCGCCATTTCACACGAGGTGCAAGCAGAATATCATAGTCTATTGCCTTAATCAATATCTAGTCAACTCTAAAATACCACATATATGCAATGGCATGATAATATTATTGTGAAAAGTGGGGTATTCACCTGGTGTTTCCAGAAATTAGACGTAGATGCAGCCAAAATCGACGAAGGCCACTTTCGAGGGTCATTTTTCCAAACATCTGCAGGCAGTCTGTGACGGCCCCTACACACGGCGGCGTGCGTTGCCGCTTCAACGCTTCTGCCCATTCACTTTGAATGGGGTGACGTCACGATTCGCCGAACTGCATTGTGGGAGCAAAGCGTAGATTCTCTCGCGGTGCTCGCTGCAAAAGTAGAGCAATGTTCTACTTTTGCCGCCTCGACGTCAGCCAATCAAATCCCGCGTATGCAAATCTGACAGTACAAGCGCTAGCCAATCAAACCGCGTGTATGTTGGGAGAGCCAGACCGCAGTTATTTCCCATATGTCAAAAAATGGAGGAGAAAATTATCGTGGCGGTAGGGAATCACCCGGTACTATATGACCAGTCCCTCTTTACATACAGGGATACAAACCGGAGGAGCCAGGCATGGGGGGAGGTGGCAGAGACAGTGGGTGAAACTGGTAGGTTTTCGCTTGTTTGGGGAGTTTATATCCAGTGTACTTCGTTTGAATGGACAGCTAGCAAGCATAGACAGTATATTTAGCCAGCATGGATGTAGCATAAATGCTTTGCTTTGTATGTCCGGAGCGGGACATTCATGTGATTGGTTGTTGGTTGCGTTGCTCGCGTTGACTTCCCAAGCTCAAGACACGCCCACCGCCAAGCAGCAACGCACGGCTCCGTAAGGGCAATCCGACAACCCACACAGCTCTAGTTTATGCTGGTAACGACCTAGAGCACACCCCTCAAGTCCAGAGATGTAATCCGAAGACATGCAGCGATTTCTTCGGTCGTTAATTCAGAAAAAAAACCTAGTGCGCTCTGCCTGGATACGTTAGCTAGCTGTTTATATTTGCACCTCCAGGATATTTGCACCTCCAGGAAAATGGCGTATTTATATATATATATATGACACGCGTTGCATTGTGGGTAGCTCGTGACGTCACTGTGTGTGAAAGAATAAATAACAAGTGGCTGTTTGTGTCTGATGCAACGTCCCAAATAAATCCAAGCTGCTGCTGCCAAGGGAGTTTGGAAGTGGAAACACAAGTCGTATAAACAAAATCAAAATGCAGTGTGATTCTGCTTTAAGGAACAACATCAAAGACTCAGTGATAAAAGTCCAAACTAAAGCACTTTAACACAACAGTTGATATACCCGGATCATCATCTGGTTTTGTTGTTAGGGAGGTGTGTGGCGCAGTGGATAGAGCCTTGTTCTGGGGATCAGATGGTCACAGGTTCAAACCCCACTGCAGTCAACATGTCGTTGTGTCCCAGAGACTCTTCACCCCAAATTGCTCCTGTGGGGATTGCCCATGTTAGTCGCTTTAGATAAAAACATCTAATAAGTAACATGTAATGTTGTTAGTTTAAGATTCTCGTTTTCACACGAGCATGATATGTCCTCTTTAATTTATTTCCCCAGTAAACATTTTCCTGACTAGACCATGGTCTTTTGTTTCAACTTGTATGACGTTGTTGGCTCTGCTTATTCTCATCTTTAATTTAGGGGTTGTGTTTTCACTTGGTTTGTCTGTTTGTCAGCAGGATAACAGAAAAACAATTTGCTCGATTTTTGTGTAACTTGGTGCAAGGGCGTAACAAGGGCGTAACAAGGGCGTAACAAGGGCGTACCAAGGGCGTAAGAAGGGCCAAGGTAAAACCCATAATATTTTAGAGAATGAATGACTAAGCAGATACCATAGCATACCATGGCAGAAACATTCACTATTTTTCACTTATGGAAAAGGCCTTGGTGACTTCTGCACTCTGAGTGTTCGATAATGAAGTGGAATCAGTTTAAATTAAAAAATAAAATCAAAAAGTAACCTCAATTAAGTCCTGAAATATGCAGCAAACATCACAGAATGATGCTATGACACTGTGAGATGATTTCTCCTTCAAGATAAGAAAGACCAAGGCTGTTTGATGAAAGCTCACTTTAAAAGCCAGGAAGACGTCATATCAGTCCTGCAGACATCAAGCTTTTGAGAATAACAGCAAAGGAACTAAGAGCTGCAGCGATTTGTCCTCTAATTCATTTGTTGATCAAAAGAAACATTTTTGCAAATAGTTTCAATAATCAAATAACTGTTAAAGTAGCTTTTCATGTAAAAATGTAGTTTTTAGCCTTTAAAATGGAGACTTTTTCTGATTTAGTCATTAGGCGCTTTCACACCAAGTACTTTGCCGTCATTAGTTCCCGGAACTAAAGAGCAGATCGCGTTCACACCGGAATAAGTCCCTGGGGGAGGATTAGGCAAATGAAGCCGCTGACGTCACTTCTTCTTCTTCTGCTTTGAGTTTACTGGCAGGCCGCAAACCACTTCACGGCGTATACTGCCACCCGGAGTCCCCGGCCGGAAGTCCCCGGAGTTGGGGACTGGCTTCAGTAGAAGTTGCTGGGACTCCCAGCAGCTTCTACTGAAGCCTTCCGAGTAAATCGCCAGAACGCCGACACCTCCTCATCTCCACCGCTCCCATGTTTTCTTTTTGTGTTGCCATAAATTAGTCTCTCTCCGTTGGTGCGCGGGGCTAATGCTAATGCTAATGCCAGCAAAGAAAATGGCGCCTTCACAAAAAAAAGGGGTGAAAACGTTTGCAAAAGGTTCGCAAAAAAAACTTCTAGTTCAAGATATTTTTGGTGTGAACGCAAAATCCCAGGAACTATCGGAACTATTCCTGGGAAAAGTACTCCGGTGTGAAAGTGCTTAATGTCAAAGTCAACTTTATTGTTAATCTTCCAGTTTGTGTGTACAGACAGAGAGATCGAAATACCGTTTCCCACAATCCCGAATACAAAAACAAATGTATATAAAAATATGTGTGTAAATATGTATCTATATACACAGAATCAAAGACACATTTTTACATGTGCACACATTAAGACCTAAGTAAAAACACAACAATCAATATATACAAAATAACAGTCACTTCAATATTTGAGAATGTACATTAGTGCAAAATATTGTACATATAATGTGTAAAATATTAGTGCAATTTAGTGAATATCTTTGGGTTTTTGACCGCCAAAATTAAACATTTAAAGACATCACTTTGGATTACCAGAACTTGATGGACAATTTTTGCTATTTTCTGACCAAATGATAAGTCTATACTCGTCTAGATGATCAACTATTTAATCGAGGATGTTATTTGCAGGACTCAGGGAATATAGTTTATAACCCTCTCCTGTCTCATTAGCTAAAATAGTTGTTCCCACTCTGTGTCGTATCGTAGGGATATTAAAATGTTTAACACTTGTTTTTCATCCTGATCTGATCCGCGTTGGCCTCTCACATATGAGTCACACTCTGAGGAAAACTAATTTCTCCCTCCTGTGATGCTAATGAATCCAAAGGCAGCTTGAATTAGCTCCAATGTCTTTCAAACAGTGGCGAGCCGTCAGGGCCCTCTGTGAGGGCCTAAGATATTCTAAAAAATAATATTTGAAAACATAAAAAAACAAACATTTGTTGTTACATTTTTCATTAGTTTTACCAAAATAACTTGATTTAATTGTATTTAAAATAATATTTCCAAAGAAATAAATCCTTCGAATCTGCCTGTTCAGTTTATGTTGGAATGTGAAGGGTTAAATGCCGTCTCTGCGAGTTATGTGAAGACGGGAGAGCTTGTTGGTCCCTCTGTAGATTCACAGAGGGCCAGCTATAGTAACTCAACCATAGACTGTATATATAAAGAGTCACGGCTCGCCACTGCTTTCAAACAACGTCCACCCTGTTGCTGCATAACATTTGATTATATTAGATTCAACTTTATTGTCATTGCACACGAGAACAAGTATTAAGACAACGAAATGCAGAAAGGATCAAACCAGTAGTGCATAACAAGTAGTAAAGTGCAGTGTTGTTTGCATTAAAATACATCTGACAGTATTAACACTATAAGGAGGTATACACATTATAAACAGCAGTGTAGAACATTTATATTTTATACACTGAAAAACTGAAAGGTTGACTTTAATTATATGTATTTTGTCACTAGATTTCACATAACTGTTTTAGGTTAGTTGAAAGCAATAATATTATGTTTTGATACACTATTAGGTTCCAATAACAGGTTCATCTTAATATTCGCAGACAACTAAGAATAATCTCACAGTCAGCAATCGCCACATAATAATATTTGCTGAAGAATATTTGCTACCAATAGATGAGCGTAACACCTACGTCACTTCCGGGCGGAAATTACGGCCCCGCCCACTTTTGGGGGAAAACAACGCTGTCATTTGAATGGCGGTCAATACAAATTCTGAAGTTTTTGCCAATCCGATCCGAAATGTTTGAAAACCGTGGATTTTTGGATCTTCAAAGAGCCCGACTACGATGGCCAGACAGGCAAACATTACATTAAATCATTGGAAATCGACGATCGGGCTCGATATATGCTTAAATTAAAATCAGTAGGCGAGGCCGTAATTTTGCCGGCTGATACGGCCCGTCCACACAGCGGCGTGCGCTGAAAGCTTCACCATTCACTTGAATGGGGTGACGTCACTTTTCGCCGAACTGCATTGTGGGAAGCGAAGCGGAGCTTTGCTGGCGTGGCTCGCTGCAAAAGTTGAGAAATGTTCAACTTTTGAACCTTCTGAAGCTTCGGTGGAAGCATCAGCCAATCAAATCCCGTTTATGCAAATCTGCCAGTACAAGCGCTAGCCAATCAAACCGCGTGTATGCTGGGAGAGACACACAGCAGGTAATTTCCTCATATTCCAAAAAATGGAGGAGAAATTAATTGTAGCGGTAGGGAATCACCCGGTCTTGTACGATCAGTCCCTGTTCACCTACAAACCGGAGGAGCCAGGCATGGAGGGAGGTGACAGAGATAGTGGGTGAAACTGGTAGGTTTTCACCTGTTTGGGGATTTTATATCCAGTTTACGAAGTAAACTGGATGTCGGGGGCGGGAGATTCATGTGATTGGTTGTTGGTCGCGTTGCTCGCGAGAACTCCCCAAGCTTCAGACACGCCCACCGCCAAGCTTAAACGCATGCCGCTGTGTGGACGGGCCGTAACTCTCATGAGCGAGGCGGAAAATTAGTTAAGTTTTTCTGTACTTCCTCCAAGAAAAAAGGACAGTGAAAGAAGAGCTCTGTGGCTTCAGGCTCGATCGCCATTCAAATGACAGCGTTTTTTCCCCCAAAAGTGGGCGGGGCCGTAAAGTGACGTAGATGTTACTCTCATCTATGGATATCGATCGCCTACTGCTATATTTAACCATATATCGAGCCCGATCGTCGATTTCCAATGATTTCATGTAATTGTTTGCCTGTCTGGCCATCGTAATCGGGCTCTTTGAAGATCCAAAAATCCACGGTTTCCTTACATTTCTGATCGGATTGGCAAAAACTTCAGAATTTGAATGCCATTCAAATTACAGCTTTGTTTTCCCCCAAAAGTGGGCGGGGCTGTCATTTTTGCCCGGAAGTGACGTAGGTGTTACTCTCATGTATAGTCAGGATACAATTATGGATTTCCTTAAAAAATATTACAACACATTCCTTCTATAGTCTAATCATATTCACATGTTCTATTGGTATCAACCAACGTATACAGTTATTTGAAACATTTAATTAAAGTCAACGTTTTGTTTTTTCAGTGTAGATCAGGTATAAAAATAGACAGTTTAATACAGCGTCTATAAACAGACAAATTATGAATAGACTATAGACCGTATAGCGTGAGTATGCTAAAGAAAAACGTAGCTGTTTGGACAGATCTATAACTAAGTCAAAAGTCAAAGTCAACTTTATTGTCAAATGTTCTGTGTGTGTGTGTACAGACAGAGAGATCGAAATAACGTTTCCAACAATCCCGAATACAAAATACAATAATACAAATATGTATAAATATATATATCCTCTATATATACAATCAACAGACACAGATGCACACATTAAGATAAAACACAACAATCAATATACAAAATAACAGTCACTTCAATATCTTAGGGAATGCACTGGAAAAAGTGCTGCTCCAAAATCAAGTAAAAGAATAATGAAACGAGATGTCTTCGCTTGTAATCAGTAACAAAATCAGCCAATAGAACAAGTGAAGATTTGCTTGGTTAGATTTCTTGAACTAAGAAGGAATATTTAGATAAATCAGATCTTAATTAGCTTGGAGAACTCATGTTGAACTATCTATCTCACCAGGATCAGTAAATGTTATTACAAAATAAGCCTGTAATGCTCAAAGTTTCAGTTTTCTGATGTTAGTTGGTGATTTTCCAACAATAATTTGTTTTTGTTTTTTTAATCAAGTAAGATGTATTTGTTAAAACAAGATTTACCATATTTTACAAAAACCACAGCAGCTTAAAGAACTTGTTTCATTTGAGATACAACTCAAAATAAGATGTTTTCAAGAGTCTTGAAAACAAGACCCTCTATCTCACTGCATTGTTACCTCTACAGTTATTATGTCTTATATCGAGTGTAAAGACATATTCAGACTAAATATTAGACACATATACTTAGCAAGATCTTGAGTGTTTATACTGTGTACATGCAAGACTTGTAAGAGAAGTGAATCCTCTTCTTCTTCCTGTTGTTTGTGATTTTAAAACAACGAGCTATGGCCCAATTTGGCTCTTCAGGGTCCTGAGGGATTTGATCCATGTCTGCATGCTTCCTCTGGAGGAGAACTGTTCTCCCTTATGCACCGAATCACACAGGGAGATCTCAGTCCTCGCTAAGGAACCTGCTGGCTCATCTGCATACCAGCGGCGCACTCTGATTCATTGTGACTCAACTTTGATTTTAATTGAAACAGAAAAGTGCATCACCCACCAAGTGTTCCGGCCCCCCCGCGATGAGGAGGAAATCAAAACCAATTGGACATCCAGATCTCTGCCACATCAATTAAGGGTTGTATGAGGGTGTAGAGGGTGAGGAGCGTGAGGAGGGGAAATGACCGGTGTGACCCACATGCAGGCATGGGCAGAAATGGATTAAATCTAACGGGATAATACGTGATCAGGATACAAATAAAAGATAACTGCACTGAAAACATTTCATAAAATAGCTTTTCATTGAAGCTACTTCCATTGTGTGATATGCAGAAGTGGACACCTGATTTATTAAAAAACCAAAGTACTAAAACAGAATTTGTAAACCTTACCATTCTGTAAGCCTAGATTTAAATATAACACATTTTGTATCCTAAAAATATTGATTTCGTCACATTTTTGATATTTATTTTCTCTGGGATTTTGTTGCATTGCTTTTGATATTGAGGTAATCAAAGATTAACAGAAAGTAATTTAGGTTACTTTTATATTGTGATACTCAGATTAAGTTACTGATTTTTTACAGGTAACTAGTTATTGTAAAGGATTACATTTTTAAAGACACCCTCCCAACCCTGATCACATCCAATCCAATCCGACTTTATTTATATAGCACATTTGAAAACAACAGAGTTGACCAAATCGTGTACATCAATACATATATAAAAAAGCAGCATAAATACATTTAGACAAAACCGACAAAAATAATGTTTCAGTAATCGAGTAGTTTTTCATGTAAAAATGTCGTTTTTAGACTTTAAAATGTGGACTTCTTCTGATTTAGTGAATATCTTTGGGTTTTTGAATGCCAACATTAAACATTTACTATAAAGACATCACTTTGGATTTCCAAATGATGAGTCCAGATGATCAAATATTTAATCGAGGATGAACATATGTGTTATTTGCAGTAATGTAAAAGCACGAGACAATAAAACCTTACTTTAGCCACAGACTGAAAAACCTCTCAAACTGTACATGATGTAAAAAAAAAACATTTTAAAACACAACAAAATAGAGCAGCCTCTTGTGTCGGAGAGAAAAGCCTCAGAGACTGCAGGTCTGTCGGGGGTGAGGTGAGGAGGGGGGGGGGGTGATCTGAGGTAATGTAGGCACAGCCAGGTCTCCCCCAGGGGGGGGTCTCTCTCTCTCTCTCTCTCTCTCTCTCTCTCTCTCTCTCTCTCTCTCTGTGAGAGGGAAGTGTTACAAACAGGAATTTATAATAACAAATCAACAAAATTAACCCTGGATTTTATCATTTGGTGGTGATTTTAGTTGCAAAACCCTAACCCTTGCAAAAAGCATGGAGAATACTGACGAGCGGTTATACTGTATGCATCGTGAAAAGCAATGTTTTCTGAAAATAGTGGATGTTGTTCGACATTATGCACTCTGTTGCGAGGAGTTACCATACCGTAAAGGAAATTCAGAAAAACTATTAAACAGGACATATTTTGCTCCTTTTCTGGTTCATATCAGTATGTAGTGTCTCTACTTTAAAGAGTCCTCTCCTGCTGATGTTCAGGTGTATATCAGTATGTAGTGTCTCTACTTTAAAGAGTCATCTCCTGCTGATGTTCAGGTGTCTATCAGTATTTAATGTCTCTAATTTAAAGAGTCCTCTCCTGCTGATGTTCAGGTGCATATCAGTATGTATTGTCTCTACTTTAAAGAGTCCTCTCCTGCTGATGTTCAGGTGTATATCAGTATGTATTATCTCTACTTTAAAGAGTCCTCTCCTGCTGATGTTCAGGTGTATATCAGTATGTGGTGTCTCTACTTTAAAGAGTCCTCTCCTGCTGATGTTCAGGTGTATATCAGTATTTAGTGTCTCTAATTTAAAGAGTCCTCTCCTGCTGATGTTCAGGTGCATATCAGTATGTATTGTCTCTACTTTAAAGAGTCCTCTCCTGCTGATGTTCAGGTGTATATCAGTATGTAGCGTCTCTACTTTAAAGAGTCCTCTCCTGCTGATGTTCAGGTGTATATCAGTATGTAGCATCTCTACTTTAAAGAGTCCTCTCCTGCTGATGTTCAGGTGTATATCAGTATGTAGTGTCTCTACTTTAAAGAGTCCTCTCCTGCTGATGTTCAGGTGTATATCAGTATGTAGTGTCTCTACTTTAAAGAGTCCTCTCCTGCTGATGTTCAGGTGTATATCAGTATGTAGTGTCTCTACTTTAAAGAGTCCTCTCCTGCTGATGTTCATGTGTATAACATTATGTAGTGTCTCTACTTTAAAGAGTCCTCTCCTGCTGATGTTCAGGTGTATATCAGTATGTAGTGTCTCTGCTTTAAAGAGTCCTCTCCTGCTGATGTTCAGGTGTATATCAGTATGTAGTGTCTCTACTTTAAAGAGTCCTCTCCTGCTGATGTTCAGGTGTATATCAGTATGTAGTGTCTCTACTTTAAAGAGTCCTCTCCTGCTGATGTTCAGGTGTATATCAGTATGTAGTGTCTCTACTTTAAAGAGTCCTCTCCTGCTGATGTTCAGGTGTATATCAGTATGTAGTGTCTCTACTTTAAAGAGTCCTCTTCTGCTGATGTTCAGGTGTGTATCAGTATGTAGTGTCTCTACTTTAAAGAGTCCTCTCCTGCTGATGTTCAGGTGTATATCAGTAGGTAGTGTCTCTACTTTAAAGAGTCCTCTCCTGCTGATGTTCATGTGTATATCAGTATTTAGTGTCTCTACTTTAAAGAGTCCTCTTCTGCTGATGTTCAGGTGTGTATCAGTATGTAGTGTCTCTACTTTAAAGAGTCCTCTCCTGCTGATGTTCAGGTGTATATCAGTATGTAGTGTCTCTACTTTAAAGAGTCCTCTTCTGCTGATGTTCAGGTGTGTATCAGTATGTAGTGTCTCTACTTTAAAGAGTCCTCTCCTGCTGATGTTCAGGTGTATATCAGTAGGTAGTGTCTCTACTTTAAAGAGTCCTCTCCTGCTGATGTTCATGTGTATATCAGTATTTAGTGTCTCTACTTTAAAGAGTCCTCTTCTGCTGATGTTCAGGTGTGTATCAGTATGTAGTGTCTCTACTTTAAAGAGTCCTCTCCTGCTGATGTTCAGGTGTATATCAGTAGGTAGTGTCTCTACTTTAAAGAGTCCTCTCCTGCTGATGTTCAGGTGTATATCAGTATGTAGTGTCTCTAATTTAAAGAGTCCTCTCCTGCTGATGTTCAGGTGTATATCAGTATGTAGTGTCTCTACTTTAAAGAGTCCTCTCCTGCTGATGTTCAGGTGCATATCAGTATGTATTGTCTCTACTTTAAAGAGTCCTCTCCTGCTGATGTTCATCTGTATATCAGTATGTAGTGTCTCTACTTTAAAGAGTCCTCTCCTGCTGATGTTCAGGTGTATATCAGTATGTAGTGTCTCTACTTTAAAGAGTCCTCTCCTGCTGATGTTCAGGTGCATATCAGTATGTATTGTCTCTACTTTAAAGAGTCCTCTCCTGCTGATGTTCATCTGTATATCAGTATGTAGTGTCTCTACTTTAAAGAGTCCTCTCCTGCTGATGTTCAGGTGTATATCAGTATGTAGTGTCTCTACTTTAAAGAGTCCTCTCCTGCTGATGTTCAGGTGTATATCAGTATGTAGTGTCTCTACTTTAAAGAGTCCTCTCCTGCTGATGTTCAGGTGTATATCAGTATGTAGTGTCTCTACTTTAAAGAGTCCTCTCCTGCTGATGTTCAGGTGTATATCAGTATGTAGTGTCTCTACTTTAAAGAGTCCTCTCCTGCTGATGTTCAGGTGTATATCAGTATGTAGTGTCTCTACTTTAAAGAGTCCTCTCCTGCTGATGTTCAGGTGTATATCAGTATGTAGTGTCTCTACTTTAAAGAGTCCTCTCCTGCTGATGTTCAGGTGTATATCAGTATGTAGTGTCTCTAATTTAAAGAGTCCTCTCCTGCTGATGTTCAGGTGTGTATCAGTATGTAGTGTCTCTACTTTAAAGAGTCCTCTCCTGCTGATGTTCAGGTGCATATCAGTATGTATTGTCTCTACTTTAAAGAGTCCTCTCCTGCTGATGTTCATCTGTATATCAGTATGTAGTGTCTCTACTTTAAAGAGTCCTCTCCTGCTGATGTTCAGGTGTATATCAGTATGTAGTGTCTCTACTTTAAAGAGTCCTCTCCTGCTGATGTTCAGGTGTATATCAGTATGTAGTGTCTCTACTTTAAAGAGTCCTCTCCTGCTGATGTTCAGGTGTATATCAGTATGTAGTGTCTCTACTTTAAAGAGTCCTCTCCTGCTGATGTTCAGGTGTATATCAGTATGTAGTGTCTCTACTTTAAAGAGTCCTCTCCTGCTGATGTTCAGGTGTATATCAGTATGTAGTGTCTCTACTTTAAAGAGTCCTCTCCTGCTGATGTTCAGGTGTATATCAGTATGTAGTGTCTCTACATGTCTCCATGCTTTAATGTTCAAAAAGCTCTTTATTTTTCTCATACTGCCTGTGCTACAGCACCTCTTTTCACCCTCTGTCTGAAACCAGAGCCCAGTCTGCTCTGATTGGTTAGCTGGCCGCCTCTGTTGTGATTGGTCAACCGCTTAGAGATGTCCCGCCCCTTAGCCTATCATATACAATGTGTTGCAGAACTAGCCAATAGTGAGTGTCACATGTTATATCAGATCCTATTTTCATATTGTCTGTCTAAACATAATGTCATAAAACTCTATCAAGACGGGAGTTAAAAGAAAAGACAGACAATATTGGGTTTTGAGGCCTCTATTACAAAGTTATAAAAACATAATCTGTTGATTATCGAGAGCACCTACAAAGAGCTGAAAAAAAATCCCCCCAAAAAATGGCCGCCTAGTTGTTAGGCGCAAGACAAGAATACTGTAATGTGTCCACATGCACTGTCCTCATTTACATACAGAATGTGAGTTTCTCAAGCATGATTTTTGTCTTTTTCTGAGTAGCAGAAGTGCAAGACTTGCAGCACCAAATCAAAGGCTAAGTCAAAAAAGACCATGCTAGCTCTTACAGTAGAAAAGAGGATCAAAGGCTCTGGCATTCTCCCAAAAGAAATGCTGCGAAAGGTGGAGAACATGTTTGGCTTTTGCAGTAAATCCATCAATGTGTTTGGAGTCTAATCAAAGGGATCATCTCCAAACATATCAGTGTTTCCCTTTAAGGGCCGAAGATAAGGAAGTGTGTGTGGAGCCATCTGTTGCCTCTCTCTGTCCGAAAGTCGTTTCTAGACTTTTTTTTTAAAACAGAAGGCGACGTCAATCCACTTGAAGCCCTCCCCGGAGCCTCTTAATGATGAGTTCAATGTAAAAGGAGATTTCAGCACTGTAGAGTCCTATTAGGAGTCTATCTGCAAGCTGTCGTGCAGTAGTAATGACTCACTGTAGTGTCCCGTGTTTTTTTCCTGTGAATAACGTAGCTCAGATTGTCATCCTGTTCACATTGTGGGTTATTGTTATTTCTGCTGCTGTCTCTCAACAGGAGCCGTGTTTTAAGTTAGCATCCCTTCATCCCACTAAGCACATTATGTAAGGATAATGACAGCTATTACACAGATCCATTTGGCGTCGTGGGCTGTCATCAGCGGGGAGACATTTAATTTGGCTTCAGTTTTTTTAGTGTGTATAAATATTGCTGGGCTCCTAAAAAGGACATACTGTATTAGGCTCATTTTTATATTCTGTGTCTCTACTTCATGTCTCCATGCTTTAATGTTCAACAAGCTCTTTATTGTTCTCATACTGCCTGTGCTGCCGCACCTCTTTTCACCCTCTGTCTGAAACCAGAGCCCAGTCTGCTCTGATTGGTTAGCTGGCCGGCTCTGTTGTGATTGCTTGGTCAACCAGCTTAGAGATGTCCCGCCACTTAGCCTATCACGTACAATGTGTTGGAGCGCTAGCCAATAAGCTACATAGTGATGTCATTATGTTCAGGAAGTAAACAAAGGAGTTGAATGGAGGCGTTTCAGGCATTTGAGGAACTCCTTCTGGAGGGAACACAGGGATTTTTGCCTTTTCATCCCATTTACATGCACTAAAAGCTATAAAACACACTACAGGAGAGGGAAACCCCCCCAAAAGCTCAATAGGGCTTCTTTAAGTTAGCAACGGGTGATGAAAGGCCTCATCAGTGCCTCACTTCATCCCACTACGCATATTACGTAATGATGATTCCAGCTATTACACAGATCCATTTGGGATCTATGGGGAGAAATGTAGTGTTGTTTCAGTTTGTCACATGCATGCTTTGATATTGCTGGGCTCTGAAAAGCTTCAGTTCATAAAATGCAAAACCCTCCATTCCACCAACAGTTTAAAGGTGGGGTATAGTCATTTTGGAGAAACCGGCTCGAGTGCGCTAGAATTTGAAAATACACAACCGGAAAAAATCTGCCACTTCCTCACAGAGCCCCTCCTCCAACACACAGGAACGCGCACATGACCAATGAGGGCACGAGATAAGTTTGTGCACAAGATGGAAGGCTGACAGGCAGGTAGGCCATCCAGTTATTTTTTTACAGCGCCACGGCTTCCACAGATGACATGTTTTTATGGATTTATTGTCAAAACATTTGATATATTCATTGCCATCGGGATGTTTAAGAGCATTGTATGGAATATAACAAAAAGTGTTTCTGAAATAAATTACATACCCCACCTTTAAACGTTGAAGTGTTTGCGATCCCCCCGACTGAGAAGTCACTCCATTCGCCTGAATCAAATCCTTGTGCCTGATCATTTCTCTGCCCACACAAAGTGATGAATCAAAGCTTTAACCAACTTAACCACAACTGCACTAAGTGGGCACTGAGGACTACATTCCTCTCTTTGATACGCTTTACACTAGAGAGCCGTTTAATGAGGCGACATTAAAGGATACGTGGGTCCAAAATGTGATCATGAAGTTGTAATAACACGACACTTTGGGGACGAGGAGTGTTTGTTTGCGTGGGAATGACTTGAGGAAAGAATCAAGTTGAAAGAGATTTTGAAAAACATGCAGGAAAAAGAAAGGGGATATGTAAAGTAATGGAATAATGATATTGGTGTTAAGGTTTTTAGTCACATTTTTGATTGGGTATAGCATTCAATTCAAGGCTTTATTGTCATACAATAGCTACAGTGTAGATATGGCAGATAAGTCCAAGGCTCCTCCGACAATGCCTGTACTGTACGAGAATCCACCCGGAGAATTATATCTTCAAATTCTCAGATGATACAGCCATCCTTGGCTTAATGCACAAAGGCAGCAGTTCATCGGCTTATCACTCTGAAATAGAGAGGTTTGTGCAGTGGTGTGATTTTAACTATCTAGTGCTGAATGTGAAGAAGACTGAGGAGATGGTGTGGGACCCAAAAGGCAGTGGGTGACCTTAGGCCGGTGGTTATCCACAATGAACCCATAACTCAGGTCAGCTCCTATAAGTATCTTGGTGTCCATCTAGATAATACACTCAGCTGGAAGGCGCATGTTCAAGGTCTGTGCTCTAGACTTCAACAGCGATTGTACTTTCTGCGTTGACTCCGGGCTTTCGGAGTCGACCAGAAGTTCATGTTACTGTTCTATCATGCAGTGTTGGAGAGCATCATGAGGTATGGTATTACTGCCTGGTATGGTAACTTGACAGTGCAGTCAAAGTCACAGATCACTCGCCTGGTACAGACTGCTATGAAAATATGGGGGTTAAAAAACACCCATCTCTCCAAAACATATACAAGCAGTCCATTATCAGACAGGCAAACAAAATGGAGTCTGATCCCTCCCACATACTCCACCCAGAATTCCAGCTCCTACCTTCTGGTAGAAGATTCAGGGTTCCTAAGAGCAGGCTGAACCGCGAAAAGCACTCATTCCTACCTGTTCATTAAGCTTCTTAACATTCACATGAAATGAAATGTAGTCAAATGTAATGAAATGTACTTTTTAAATGTTGGCCAGTGCAATAGGTCGCCATTGTCAGTATGTGCGTCTGTGTAATTGTGTTTGTTCAAACGGTGTATGACTGATGATATGTGTATGTCTCTTAATGTCCACTATGCTTGTATATGTACATGTATGCGGAACTGCAGGACGGAGTCCAGAACAAATTTCCTTACGGGGACAATAAAGTATATCGTATCGTATCATAAGATAATAAATATAGGACATAAAACGAATTAAACCAATAAAATAGTGCAATAAATAACAGAATATAAATAAAATAGTGCAAGATAATGTTGTAAGATGTGCAAGTAAATACAAATAAAATATAAATAGTGCAAGAGTCTCTAGACATGTAAATGGAATGATATATTAGATAAGGAATATTCATTTTGAGTTATTTTTGTGTTGATTGCAATTGAGTTAATATAAGTCAGTGTTGATTACAATGCAATAGATGTAGGACAAATACATGAAGGGTTATTTTATACTGCTTTTAAAAACCTTGTTTGTATATTTTAGTTTGTCAAAGTCAAGGCTAACAGTTTGGTCAACAAAGATTTATTTATCAGACTTCTGTTGTGCTTAGTCGACCTGTTCATGCCACTACTCATCCCCAAATAACAAATATGTCATTGGTGCCAACGAGATAAGATAAGACTTTATTTATCCCAAAGGAAATTGCTGTGCCAGAGTTACAGAGATTCAGTAAACACAGCAGCATAATAATAATACAAGTGTACAGTAACAGTGCAGTTAAAAGAGCTAGTTAAATAACTACATGAAACATATACGGTCAAATAATTGATATAAAAACCGTAAAAAAACTGTGACAGTGATGAGCAGTATTGAATAGTGCAAAAAAACCTAAAAGTAAAACCTGAAGCTTTAAAACCGTAGTCCACAGACCAATTACATTACATGTCACTTGTTAGACGCTTTTATCCAAAGCGACTTACATACTCAATACTGTGGACAATTCCCACAGGAGCAACTTGGGGTGAAGAGTCTCAGGGACACAACGACATGCTGACTGCAGTGGGGTTCTGATCCGAACACCAATGCACAACCCACTGCATCACACGCCTCCCAATGGGTGAAATCCCCTACTTATATAGAATCGTTGATGCAAGACAAATTTCCGCATGTATTTCTTTTCATTTTGCAATTAAAGGAAAAGTTGCCAAGTACCAGAGAGGGCAAAAGTACACACATCCTTTACTCAAGTAGAAGTACAGATACTCGTGTTTAAAAATACTCTGGTAAAAGCAGTAGTACTGACTAAACCTCTTTACTCAAGTCAAAGTAAAGAAGTATGGGCTTTGAATAACTTCAGTAAAAAGTACCCATAACTAGCAGCTGTTTTAAAGAGTACCTGACCTCCCTTTATATTAATAGAACAATAATGTCATTGTTAGCTAATGAATGTTTCCATGCTGAACAACGGCAACATGACAACGTTTCCATTGGTCCCTCTTCTTTAGAGAAGACCAGGAAATGATGGATACACGGATCGTGTTCAAATCAATAGGCACGCAATAGGCGCTTTCACACCGTAGTACTTTTCCCAGGAATAGTTCCGATAGTTCCTGGGATTTTGCGTTCACACCAAAAAGAGAACTTAGTTCACTAGAGAGGATTTTCTATCCTGGGGAGAAAAAAGTTCCAATTTCTGATTGGCTGTGCGAATTGCAAACCACGCCCCGTAAAACTCGGAAACGTTTTTTGAAGCTGCCATTGTATTTGCTGGCATTAGCATTATTAGCATTAGCCCCGTGCACCAACGCAGAGAGACTAACTTATGGCAACACAAAATAAAACATGGGAGCGGTGGAGATGAGGAGGTGTCGGCGTTCTGGCGATTTACTCGGAAGGCTTCAGTAGAAGCTGCTGGGAGTCCCAGCAGCTTCTACTGAAGCCAGTCCCCAACTCCGGGGACTGGCTTCAGTAGAAGCTGCTGGGAGTCCCAGCAGCTTCTACAGGCACAACTCCTGGACAACAACAAAAAGCCGGCGTTTTATCCAGTTTGTACACAACGATGGAGAAACTTAACAAGCAGCAGTGGTCCACTGAAGAGACCAGCTACCTACTGGGAATCTGGTCTTCCGAAGAGGTACAGAGGAAGCTGGAGCACAATCGGCCATTGTTGTTGTTGTCGGTGTCAGCTGTGAGGGGTTTCCGTGCAGTTTGGCTTTATGAAGCAGGCACGCAAACGGTTACGTTTTTATTTTTATTTATTTTTATTTATCCTTTATTTATCCAGGAATGTCCCATTGAGATACAAGATCTCTTCTTCCAGGGAGTCCTGACCAACACGGCACACAACAAGTTTCAACATAAAACAAGGGCATTAAACAAAAAACATACAATTCAAATATAAATACAGAAGGCCATTTGTGCAGTGGCAAGAAGCATAATCACATCAGCAATAGCATCAGGTAAAACAGTTACATGTTTCATGAAGGGCTAATCGTAGCATACCTTTAAAAGCATTTACAGTAGGAAGTGCCTCTAGACAAAGTTTTACTTGCAGCGTATTCCAGTATAGTGGGAGAATGCAGCTTTACCAAGCTCTGACTGCATCAAAGGAACATTTAAAAGCATCCCATTTGCTGCTCGTCTGGTATTAAAAAAGCAAGTATAAAAGGACAGAAGTCTGGAGATATATAAGGACCTAGCAATGACTTAAGGATACAAATCAACATGTGTGATTGTCTTCTTTGGTACAGAGAGGACCATCCTAAGGACTGATACAAAGTGCAGTGGTGGGTGCGAGAGCCTGCACCCGTTACAAAACGTATAGCAGTATGGTACGCAGAATCCAGCTTTTTAAGCAGGGAGGAAGGAGCATGCATATAGATCACATCGCCATAGTCTAATACAGACAGAAAGGAACCCTGCACAATTCTCTTCCTGGCTTCAGACGGGAAACATTTCTTTAAACGGAAGAAAAAGCCCAGTTTAGGTCTAAGTTTTCTCAGTAGGTTCCCAATATGAACATCAAAGGCCATCTTTTCATCAATCCATATGCCCAGATATTTGTAGGATGCTACTTTGTCAAGGCATGTCCCTTCCAGTGTCAGAATCGGAGGGACAGCTGTATTAGCTCAAGAGCGAGAGAAGGTCATGTAATTGGTCTTTTTTGCATTAAGGACCAGTCTTAGCCTTAGCAAGGAGTGTTGCAGTGTATTAAAAGCATCCTGTAGAAGCTCTATGGCCTGAGTTAAAGAGGAAGCCACTGTGTAAACAACTGTATCATCGGCGTATAAATGAAACCGTGCTGGGTTTATCCCATTTCCTAGTTCATTTATAAAGATGGAGAATAAGACAGGGGCCAAAATAGAACCCTGTGGAACACCTTTGTTTACAGTAAGAGCAGCTGAGGTATAATCTTCTACTGAGACACACTGAGTTCTTTCAGATAGATAGTTTTTAAACCAGCTCAAAGCCATTTTGCCAAGACCTATGCAGCCAAGCCTCTGCAGTAGCAATGCATGATCCACAGAATCAAAAGCTTTAGACGGATCAACAAACAATGCTGCACAGTGTTTTTTCTTGTCTAGTGCTTCAATTATGTCATTTGAGACTAGCATAGCCGCTGAAGTAGTACTATGGCCTGATCTGAAGCCTGACTGAGACTCGTTAAGAATATTATGGTCAGTTAGAAACTTTTTCAGTTGTTCGTTTACAAGAGATTCAAAGACTTTGGCCATTACAGACAGTCTGGAAATAGGGCGATAATTATTTAGGTCAGAGGGGTCTCCGCCCTTTAACAAGGGGAGAACCATGGCCGACTTCCATGAGCTAGGCAATTCACCAGCACAAAGACTGAGATTCAAAATAGAGGTTATGGGTTCTGCAATCAGACCTGCAGCAACTTTGAAGAAGAACGGCTCTATCTTGTCTGGGCCTGAAGATTTATTTACATCTAGGCTCATTAAAGCTTTGTGAACCTGAGCGGTCAAGATGGGGGCAAAGGTGAACAGTTGATCAGGGTCAAGTGGCGGAGGACCTGGCTCTCCTTCTGCAGCAATCATCCCTGAGTTGCTAGAATCAAAGATTGAGCCAGCAGAAATAAAATAATTATTAAAGCTGTCTGCAATATCCATTTTGCCCTTGATTTCACTCTGATTTACCCTTAAGAGATCAGGAAGGCTGTTTGGAGTGATAGAACCTGAGGAGGATTTAACAAGTTTCCAAAACTTTGCAGGGTTATTCAAATTGTCATGTATTGCATTAAGATAGTAGGCACATTTAGAGTCTTTAATCAGCTTAGTGCATTTGTTTCTTAATGTCCTATACAGATTCCAATCTAATGGAATATTCGATTTCTTTGCTTTAGCCCAGGCAGTGTCTCTCTGTCGAATGAGAGAGGATATAGAATCATTAAACCAGGGGTTGTCTTTACCGCTTATCCTAGATGTCCTAAAAGGAGCATGCTTGTCACATATAGCCAAGAAGGTGGATTTAAAATAATTCCATGCTAACTCAACATCGGTCACAAGTGAAACAATGTGTAAATCACTATTAAAAACATCATGTAGAAAAGCCTGCTCATCGAAATGTTTGAATCGCCTCTTGTGAATGAAACGTGGCTTTCCTTTAGGGATCTTACAGGTTCTCACACAAGCAATTGCGCAGTGGTCGCTTATATCATTACAAAACGTGCCTACACTGCGGAGAAACGGTGAGGTGCGTTTGTAAGAATAACATCAATCAAAGTGGACTTCTCTAAATATTTTTGGTTTAACCGAGTTGGCGAGTTAACTAGTTGCACCAAACAGAGAGAGTCACAAGTGTCCTTGAAAGAGTTTTGTAAATCCGTTTGCCAGTCCCAGTTTAGGTCTCCGAGTAAAACCATCTCGGATTTAGTCCAGTTATGGAGAAGATTGGAGAGTATATTCGTGGCTTCGCGTGAGGCAGCGGGCGGGCGGTAGCATCCGACCACTATAATGTCTGAACCACTTGAGAGCGATAGTTTAATTACAGAGTTCAAAGCATTTTGGTTTTGTTAGGGATTCGATGCAGGTGCAGTCTAAATGGTTTTTAACATAAATCGCAACCCCGCCCCCTTTTCCCACACGGTCTGTTCTAAAGACATTGTAATCTTTTATATTTATCATATCATTTGTAATCGACTTTTTGAGCCACGTCTCAGAAAGGACAATGATATCAGAGTCAGTCGAATCGGCCCATATTCTGATGGAGTCCATCTTATTAATCATGCTGCGAACGTTAAGGTGAAAAAGACGTAATCCGTCTTTCGTTCTAAACTCCTCTAGCATTTGCAGCTGAGACAGTTCTGGGCCTGGATTCGGTTTCACATTACCCGACATCAGGAGTAGGAGAATTAGAAGCCAGGTCCTCCTCGCTGGGCTGGTCGGCTTGCCGTCGCAAGTGCGTGCTGCATAGGGGGAAAGTCTCCCATTTCCCTGGGCCCATAGACAGCGTAGTCCTCGCGGCAGAACCCCGGGTAGATGAGACGTCCATGAGAGAAGGTCCTCCGCGAGCAGCGGGGTTGTCATCATGGCAAAAACTCTTACTGAATCCGGGGAAGCCATGGTGCCTGGGGTAGGCCACACATCAAGCGCAGGTGTGTATTGTGGGTGTTCAGCGTCAGGAGCGACACCGGTCCCGGAGATCCCCAGCACCAGGTAGCCGACCAGGTAGAATAGCAGGGGAGGTAGCCACATCATCACGTGGTGAAAAAAAAAAAGGTTTCACTATTTCCATTGTCTAACTTATGAACTTGTTTCACATTCTGGCTGAGGACGCGAGTGAAGGCGGTCTCGTCGTCGTCCAATACACTGTGACAAAAGTCCCTGCTCTGGGTTTGTGTATGATTCTGCACACAGAGAAGAAACAGCATGTGTGCTTCCAGTCAATGACGCAAACTATGACACAATGACGCAGCACCAGTCAGACTCTGGGCGGTATGAAAAGAGCCGGAGCTAAACCGAAGAACCGGTTCTGAACCTGAAAAGCTCTAGCACGGAGCTTGAACCGGAGTTGCGTTGGTGTGAATGAGGTATTAGTTTCCATGGGGTACTAAGTGCTGGGAACTAAGTCCGGCAAAGTACTTGGTGTGAAAAAATAATAATGACCACACCACCAAACACAGATTAAAACTAAGGTAACCAGCCTGTGTGGAAAATGTAAGGAGAGAAAGTACAGGTGTTTGTGTTCAGCATGTAAGAAGTCAAAGTAAAAAGTCGTCAGAAAAATAAGTAGTGGAGTAAAGTACTGATACCAGAAAAATGTACTTAAGTACAATAACAAAGTATTTGCACTACTTTCATTTCCCACCTCTGCCCAGTACACAAAAAGACTGTTACATATTATCTAAATAAAAACAAGATACAGCTTTATCCTAATAATCAGTTTGTCCAGTGCCTTGGTCCTAACTTCTGTGAATTTGCAAAATGTTAAGTTTTGTTTTTAGTTTATCTCTCTCAGGTTGGCCATAACTGGAGCCACCAAGACCTAAAGTTTGCACACAAGCTTTGACTAACACCTGCACTGCAGTGAAACCCCACACTCTGACTGGAATATACATGTCTACAGTGCCCAAGTCAAGAATATAGTTTAAGCCGATAATATCGACAGAGCAGCATTTTAGTTTGAATAGGCTACTGCTGCTTCTCCGTTGGGAAATTCTGCCTTCTTCATCTCCACTGCTCCAACTGCAGCACTTCGGGTTAAAATAGACGGGATCAATGAGTCCTTTGTGCATCCTATAAGGCCTGCTGGTTGGAAAGCAGAGCTGAAGAACACTTCAAACCACCAAATGAAGGTTTCTCCTCCTCATTTCATAAAAATATATATTCGTAGTGATTGGTTTCTATAATTTATCACCTTTTAGATTGATATATTATAAATATTATCCCTTCAGTAGATTGATATGTGAGATAATTAAAATGTATTCTGAATATTTTATAGTGTTTAGAAACTCTTCAGAATATGTCTTTTCTACTGAGAATATGTCAATATCCATCTTTCTATCTATCTATCCATCCATCCATCTATCTATCTATCTATCTATCCGTCTATCTATCTATCCGTCTATCTATCCATCTATCTATCTATCTATCTATCTATCCATCTTTCTATCTATCTATCCATCCATCCATCTATCTATCCATCTATCTATCCATCTATCTATCTATCTATCTATCTATCTATCTATCTATCTATCTATCTATCCATCTATCTATCTATCCATCTATCTATCTATCTATCCATCCATCTATATGTATATGTATATATATATCTACACTGTAAAATATTACCATGATTTCACAATATTTAGCTGTAATATTTTACAATAAATTACTGTTTTACCACTTTACAGTCTATACCTGTAATGTTCACAATATAATACTGTAATTTTGAATTTCACTGAAATCAATACAGGCACAGTTAATTACTGTGAATGTACAGGATAAATGATTACCAGGATTTCACAACATGTTACTGTATTATTTCATAGTAAAATACTGTATTCAGACCATCCTCTGTGATAACACAACAAATTAAGTGATTTTCTTGCTTTTATCGCTCTTGCTTGGCTTTAAATACTAATTTCTTTTTTTGGTGCAGGTTTTACTTAAATTGAAAGGGGCACCGCTGCATGTGCCTTAAAATAAACGATGCAACATATAAATCCATGTCAAATTGAAATTGTTGTCTTGGCTTATTGTTTTCAGGTGCTTCCTGGGCATTAATCCCAAGATGGGCTCGAAAGCCAAAAAGAGGCATGGCAATTTAAACCCCCATGTCAGCACATTCTTCAGAAAAATAGTTGACTTCGAGTGGATGTCTGTGTAGACAAGTGCTCCCCTCCTTGTTTTCTTTTCTGTCTCCCATGCTGTGCAGGTGCACCTGGTCTGCACCTGGCTCCGCCTCTGCCCAGGTGTTCCAAATTCCACTCAGCCGTGTATATATAAAGAGAAGCTGGAGGAGAAGGATGTCTCGCCTCTCCTAACGCCGGGAGACACTCTCCTCAGAATACCTCTTTGCCATTTTGAGCTGTAGGCCATATTTTTGCAGATGTGTTTATGTTTAGCCTGGAGGTAGTCCAGTTTTCGCGGCGTTATTTTGTTTCCCATAGGGTTTATATTTGATTTCTGGTCGGGGGGGGGGGGGGGGGAGCTCTGGGTCCTACGGTCCGTGGTGTGGCTGGCTCGGGTTCCCTCCTTCTGTTTGTTCCTTTTGGCCACTCCTCCAGACCTCTTTTTGTTTCCCATTTCGCTTGTGTGAGCAAACAACACACTCTCACTCCCTAAGCGTCCAGGAGCGACGTTTGGTCAGTGTCCGTGGCGTGCAGTTGTGACGCTCCTAGGCTCCTTCAGCGTCATAAAGGGACGCAAATAGCTTTCAACTGATTGCAATGTATTCCCATCTGCGGCGGGATTTGACGCTCATGGAAGCACGGCATTCGTTTGTGTCGGCTGCCCTTAAAGGCAATGTGAGAGTCCATTCTCATTGGATAACGGAGAATTGTACACCCGGAAGTAAGTATTCCTCTTACTGTCGATTGATTTTACAGTGATATCTGCACTACTCATCGACTAAAAAACACCAGATTATCCTTGTTAATTACACAACATTGATTGGTTTAAATTGTGTGCAATGCTTTTGTATTTTTCCCCTTCGATTCGGAGAAACAAATATTTTTTCTGAGTAAAGGATGGCAGAAGACACTACACTACCCAGAATCCCCAGCTATCGTTTGGACTACACCATGTGCTCTGTTTTGACAAAACCCCGTGATAGTCCTCAAGCTCTGTGATTGGAGAGTGTGCTTCGAGGGTTACGCCGATTCTCGAACAGCACTTGAAATGGGATGGAACCACGGCAGACTGTCCAAAACTGGATTTGAACGGGTCCACCGCGTCCCCCCCTCCCCCACCCCGTCCCCAGAACTACACATGCTGGCTATTCTGTTTCGCAACATGTTCTCTATCTATGGCACGTCTCTACTGGGAGTTGTAGTTTTAAAAGACGTTTTCGTATTTCCCATAATAAGAAGTTGCCAGTTAAACTGTGTACATCCCTGGAGGTTTAGGGGATAGGAAACACTCACATTTAAAACATATAATTAATAAATGGGTGAAAATGGCTTGTGCCCATAATGGGCAGCATTAATATATATACACACATGCCAGCTAAGGTCAGAAGAGCTTTATTTAACAGCTGGTCTTATGTTTGTGACCCCTGTTGTTAATTGATAACATTACATTAATTGATAAGCCTGAAACATGCACTTGTCAAGGTTCAGAGGCAAATTGTGCAAATATGGCAGTAGCCATCGATCAGCTTAAGATAAGATATACTTTATTGATCCCAAGTTGGAACATTTGCGTTACATCAGCATGTGTAACAGTTGTAAATATGCAGTGGTGTTTATTTGCAAATCATTTAGTATAATCACACAAATTCTGTGTTTTATATTTAACAATTCTGTGTTCTTTATTTATTGATTGTTCAATACCTGACAAGGTCGGAGATGAAATATCTACATACATCTTATAAGAGTATAATACATTATGTATAATATCAGTTAAAATAAGTGCTTCAACATAAACATTGCTGGAGGTACGCACAAATATTGATAGATGTCTTGTAATGCACTATTGAGGAACCTGCGACCCAAGTTTTTCATTCAATGCAGAACTACACCATAGTTGTGTGGGCCTATATGATATGTCAATAAACCTTAGAAAATCTTGAAATCTTGAAAGGGATGTGCAAAATAGTCATTATATACAGTCTTTAATTAACTATTAGTAGAGAATAACGAGTAATGAATATACTTTATAGGGATCCTATTAATATCTAATAATAAAAATAATGAAATTCAATAACATGCTTTAACCACTAGGTGTCCCTTTATATCAGCTGTGCACCTTTATGGTGTAAATACAGCCTATCTACCAATTGGATCAAATATAAAAGTCAGCCGAATTAGTGTTGATACTGCAAGGAGACGTATTGTGTGAAAAGAAATGTAAGATGTTGTTTAATGGCTGATATATTTATGATCCACGTCACGTTTTCAGTTCCTCATGTTTGTCTAGAAGTCTTTCTCATCAGGGCTCTATAAATACAGAACTACGGCAGATATGTAATATTTAATGCAGCCGAACCGTGTATTACAATGCCGTTATGTGATGACTTTCAAAGAGAAAAGCAAGCACACTCGGAATAAAGTATTTTTTTTTTTTTTTTTAAATGTTTTCGGTCTGTTTCCGGTATTTGTTAATGACGATGTGCTGTGAGATGTGAGACTGGAATTGCACAGGGGAAAATAACGTATCTTTAGATGCGGATTTTGTTACTAATATGTTTGCGCTGTGGACCAACACTATACATTGACGGGGAAGGGGGTAGCAATAAAGATAACACCATTAAACAGTTACACAACATAACAGAAATAATATCGATAGCAGCGTCCCTAGCAACCACCTTGGTAACAATGAAAACGTTGCGATTTCCTGAAGTAATCTTCGTAATAACTAGCAAACTAAAGATCATGTACATCCACTGCACACATAATCTGAAATAACAACTCATATTTCTCGCATCAAATGACATCAAAACGCATTTTAATGGCCAAACTAACTTTGAAATAGGCATTTTCCACCGAGAATAAAACGAAGTTCGGCCATGTTTTCTTTTTCTGCAAGGAGAAATTTGAAGATCACGTGACGTCAAACAGAGCACATGGTGTAGTCCAAACGATAGCTGGGGATTCTGGGTAGTGTAGTGTCTTCTGCCATCCTTTACTCCGAAAACATATTTGTTTCTCCGAATCGAAGGGGAAAAATACAAAAGCATTGTACACAATTTAAACCAATCAATGTTGTGTAATTAACAAGGATAATCTGGTGTTTTTTAGTCGATGAGTAGTGCAGATATCACTGTAAAATCAATCGACAGTAAGAGGAATACTTACTTCCGGGTGTACAATTCTCCGTTATCCAATGGGAATGGACGCTCACATTGCCTTTAAGGGCAGCCGACACAAACGAATGCCGTGCTTCCATGAGCGTCAAATCCCGCCGCAGATGGGAATACATTGCAATCAGTTGAAAGCTATTTGCGTCCCTTTATGACGCTGAAGGAGCCTAGGAGCGTCACAACTGGACGCCACGGACACTGACCAAACGTCGCTCCTGGACGCTTAGGGAGTGAGAGTGTGTTGGAGCAACCGGCTGATTATCAATAAATGCTCGTTACCAAGTACCGGTTATTGCGTGTATTCTGTCATGTTGCGGGTCTCAGCACGAGCCACTACCGCGGAGTAGAGGTTGGGGCCGTAACAACTTGTCCAAGACACTGTGAAATGTACTTTGCACTTCAATGGAGTAATACAAAGTTAAAATGGGCATTTTCTTTGTTGATCTATCTATCTATCTATCTATCCATCTATCTATCCATCCATCTATATGAAAAAGAAAAAAAAAATATATATACATCTATCTATATATCTATCTACCCATCTATCTATCTATCCATCTATCTATCTATCTATATAATATATATTACATTACATTACATTACATTGCATTTAGCTGACGCTTTTATCCAAAGCGACTTACAATAAGTACATTCGACCAGGAAGACACAACCTTGAAGAAAACAGAATCATATAAGTACATCAGGTTTCATAGAGCCAAACATTTCAAGTGCTACTCAACTGGCTTTAGGTAAGCCAGTCCTTTATTAGTATAAAAGTGCTTCGTTAATAGTTCTAACGCTCGAAGTGGAGTCGAAAGAGATGAGTTTTTCAGTTTGCGCCGGAAGATGTGCAAGCTATCTGCCGTCCTGATGTCAATGGGAGGCTCATTCCACCATCTTGGAGCCAGGACAGCAAACCCACGTGTTTTCGCCGATGGGAACTTGGGTCCCCCTCGCAGCGAGGGCGCAACGAGGCGTTTGGCTGATGCAGAGCGTAGTGCACGCGCTGGGGTGTACGGTTTAACCATGTCCTGGATGTAGGAAGGCCAGATCCATTCGCAGCATGGTAAGCAAGTACCAGTGTCTTGAAGTGGATCTTAGCAGTTACCGGAAGCCAGTGAAGGGAGCGGAGGAGCGGAAGTGGTGTGGGAGAATTTAGGAAGGTTGAAGACCAGACGAAGCCGCTGCATTCTGGATGAGCTGCAGAGGTCGGATGGCACATGCAGGTATGACCAGCCAGGAGGGAGTAGTTGCAGTAGTCTAGGCGTGAGATGACGAGAGCCTGGACCAGAACCTGAGTGCTTTCTGAGTCAGCTGGGACGTATCTTCCTGATGTTGTAAAGCGTGTATCTGCAGCAACGGGTTTGTAGCAGCGATGTTTGCAGTGAAGGACAGGTTGTTATCTAGGGTCACACCCAGATTCCTTGCAGTCTGAGTCGGGAGGAGGAAACAACTGTGTTGATGAAATGGGTGAGAAAACGGTTTATAGAATCTCAGTGAGCGATAGTCTGAAGGAGGTTTGAAGGGATAGGGTCCAGAGGACAGGTGGTAGGGCGGGCAGAGGTAATGAGGGTAAGAACCTCACTTGGAGAGAGAGGGGAAAAGGAGGTAAGTGTGTTGGTGGAAGGAAGGTCTGGTGACCCAGCGGTGAGTAGAGGTGAGTCAGAAAAAGAAGAGCGAATATCATCAACCTTTTTTTCAAAGTGGGTAACAAAGTCGCTTGACAGAAGTGAGGAGGGGGGGAGGGGCTTTTGGAGGGTCCAAGAGGGTGGAGAAGATGGAAAATAGTTGTTTAGGATTGGAATAGGAAGATTGGATCTATCTTGAAAGAAAGTGCTTTTTTGCCTGAGAGATCAAAGCAGAGAAAAGAGGAGAGGAGAGCCTGATAGGTTAGGAGGTCGTCACGGTTGTTTGGCTTTTCCACCATTTCCGCTCTGCTGCCCTAAGGATCGGTTTCTATTAGCACGCAGTGCATCATTTAGCCAGGGAGCCGGATGGGGACTGACGAGCCTGCCGAGATGTGAGAGGACAGAGCGAGTCCAGAGTGGATGAGAGAGTAGAGAGGAGAGTTTCTGCAGCAGAGTTTGAAGGTAGGAGATGGAACGAATCAGAGGAAGGGAGGGCTGAGAGCACCGATGAGGCAAAGGTAGAGGGGGAGAGGGAACGAAGGTTACGGCGGACAAGTGCAGGATGAGAAGAGATTAGTTTGTTATGTTTGGAAAGGGATAGAGAGAATGAAATGAAGAAGTGATCGGATGTGTGGAGCGGGTTTACAGAGAGGTTAGAAGTAGTGCAGTTCCTTGAGAATATGAGATCAAGGACATTGCCAGCTTTATGAGTTGGTGGGGACGGAGACAGTGAGAAAGCAAAGGCGGTTAACAGAGATGTTAGTTCGTCTATCTTCCCCGTCTGGAGGTTGAAGTCTCCGAGAAGTACAGCGGAGAGGTGTGAGAGGAGATTATCTAATTCCTCCAAGAAGTCCCCCAAGGCGCCTGGTGGACGGTAGAGAACAACAATGGTTAACTGTATTGGATGGGTTACTGTGACGGCATGGAATTCAAAGGTGGAAGGAGTGAAGTTAGGTAGCTTGAAGAGGGAAAAGCTCTATTTGGGAGAGAGCAGGAGACCAGTGCCACCTCCTCTGCCAGTGGGTCTGGGTGTATGGGAGAAGGAATATGCAGTGGAGAGAGCTGCTGGGGTGGATTGTGTTGGATGGAGTAATCCAGGTCTCAGTGAGAGCAAGGAAATCCAGAGGACTTGCAGGGAGGCGTAGCAGAGATGAAGTCAGCCTTAGGAACAGCTGACTGGGCAGTTCCACAGGCCACCAGAAACTAGATGTTGGAATCTCAGTGGAGCATGTGGGAAGACGAGAGCAGGCCGGTAATATCGATTAGGAGATACACGGGGCCAGTGATAAATTGCGAGAAGACACATGAACAGGAATAGAGAAAATACACATGATTATAGCATGAGGGGCTAGGAAAACTAAAGAAAAGAGAAATAAGACACCAGCTCGATCAGAGTAGGATTGCCTCCTCTTTGCCTCCCTCTTTGCCTCCCGCAGGACTTCCAATGTCTTTGTCAGTCTTCGGCTGTCTGACGCTTGACGCTCCAGGAAAGAGCTACCCGAAATGGACGCCTGATTGCTCAGTTCTCACAGCTGTAGGGCCACGGCCCTCTAATTAGTTAACTATGATATCTATATGATATCTATCATCTCTATATATCTATCTGATAATCTGTCTATTATAAAAAACGCCACTATAGAAACTGATTCCATAAATCGATGAACTTCTCTGTTGTTCTCTTCGGCACAAAGGCTCGGCTGAGGTTTTTATAAGTCAAGACGCAACACTTGTTTTTCTCGCCCGGCTTTCTCTCCTGCCTCAAGTTCCTCTCGAAACTCCCTGAGAACATTTTGAACTCAAGTTCTATCATCGCTCCTGCAGCCGGATCAATAAAGAGGTCTCTGTCCTGCTCCTCTGGACTCTTTGGGAAGCCATGTCTCTGTGTTTCAGTCTCTGAGTCTCTGCTCCCAGAGGAGAGAAGGCTCAATGAGCTGCAGACGGAGCGCAGTGCTCGGCTTTCTGATCTCATCCGGACTAAATCCAGAGAGGAGGATTTCCCTTCTGTAGGACTGTGTGTGTTTCCTTTATTGCCTGCTAAACTGGATATCCTTGGAGTGTATGTCTTGCCAGATGCTCTGCAGGATAGAGCAGTATGTATATATAATCTCTCATCTCATTAATGTTGCAAAGAGATTGGATTTATTTTCCATAGTAATTGGACATGTTTTGCATAGGATTAAATCAAGGAGAGGCAATGAGGTTATTACAATCAGAAGGGTTAATGCCTCTGGGAGAATGAATATGCTTTACGGTATATCATTGAATCTGCCTCTCTGCATTAATTACTTACTTTAGAATATATTTATATAATGATGTAGCCTTTCCATTAATAAGGAAGTTCTCACATTTATTTAGAATGTTTTTGGCATTGATTGCACACATTTCTTAGCAATTTATACCATAATATAACCCTGCGCTCAGTTTGAGGCCACTTTTAATAGAATTTTATGATCACACATGTTCGAATTATTCAATGAGTTTTTAGTTCAGGCAGACAACTCATGTGTTTCTATGTTATTAGAAGCCAGCATATAGTTTGAGTTTGGCGTCTAGGCTCGGGCCTCATCACCTCCACAGATTTACAAAGAACATTGAGTGATGATTAGACAACTATCCCCCGAGTCTACAGGTGGAAGCTGGGGTGGAAGCTGGGGTGGAAAGTGGAGTGGAAGCTGGGGTGGTGGTGGGGTGGAAGCTGGGGTGGAGCTGGGGTGGAGCTGGGGTGGGAAGCTGGGGTGGTGGTAGGGGGGTGGAAGCTGGGGTGGAAGCTGGGGTGGGGTGGTGGGGTGGAAGCTGGGGTGGAGCTGGGGGTGGAAGCTGGGGTGGTTGGGTGGAAGCTGGGGTGGAGCTGGGGTGGAGCTGGGGTGGTGGTGGGGTGGAAGCTGGGGTGGAGCTGGGGTGGAGCTGGGGTGGAGCTGGGGTGGAGCTGGGGTGGTGGTGGGGTGGAAGCTGGGGTGGGAGCTGGGGTGGAAGCTGGGGTGGAGCTGGTGGTGGTGGTGGGGTGGAAGCTGGGGTGGTGGTGGGGTGGAGCTGGGGTGGTGGTGGGGCAGGCGAGCAGCAGCAACATGAAACACAGCAGCAGCATCATAGCGAGGCAGAGGCAGGAAGACCTGGCAGCTTCAATAGAGCGGCATGTTTAGGAGATTGTGTTTGGTTGGTTGTACGAGGGACGAGGCGCGTCACGTGTTAATGTATCATTGGTGCTCGAGTTGACTGCATGAACTAGCTCGCAGGCTTCACCCCATTTTAGTAGAAAAAGTAAATAAGACAAGTGGAAAGTAGTGCAGGCAGTAATTTGTGTTGTTTTTTTATCTGCATGAAATTTGAAAATATTGCACAAAAGCTTTTATGTTTATAAGCTTTTTATTTATGTTTTGCTTCTACTGCAATGATTTAATAACATCCAACCAGAAATGTAGCTCCATCAACGGTTCATCTTGGTCCGCTTAACTCCTTATTATCTCACAATGGAAGTACATGGAAAGGTGCAATCAATTGGATTTTAATGCAGATATCCTGAATTGTTTAAACAGGTCCTTTTCAGATTTGTGGG